>NW_017673737.1:73466-101714 GCF_001879085.1 Nicotiana attenuata
TATATTAATATTTTATATATATATATATATATATATATATATATATTATATATATATATATATATATTGAGTCCCAATTCTTTTAATATTCTTATTGTATTTTTATTATATTCTAGTTTCTAATTTCTTTGTTTCTTCTAGCTTCTCTCTTTATTTTTTTCCACCACGTCGAACTTACCGAGTATTCACCATGATTTTCTCTTCTACCATGACTTGAATGTTTATAGCATCTTATTAGGTTGACAGCTCTAAAGTCGTAAGGCAGCTACCGAAGTATTTCTTCCTCCAACAGTGAGCTTTTGTTGAATGAGTATTCACGCACCATGATTTTTTTATTCTGCTTTAAGCATCTGGGCAACAAGTATTATCGCTCAATCCGCTTTAAGAACCAAAGTTAGATTCCAAAGCATGTGATGGGATACTCATAATTCTAGTACAACAACCGAACTTATAATGGAACAAAAATTAAAAAATAATTAGAGGAAATTCAATTTAATTTCAAACTACAGCCTAATGAATTGCATCAAGAATGAAGAAGATATACAACAGTTGAAAAAACACTTAAAAATCTAAGTACACTAACTTCATGTATTAACCAAAACACAGTATATTAAAGTATATATTAGTTGTACAACATACAAACCAACTGTCAAGTTGTGCATTACATTAGACAAAGGGATGCCATCATTATAACCACAAAAAAATACAAGCAAAAGTGATAAACATGACATCCCAATGCACCATATGAACAACCATAACCAAACAATATAAAGTTCTTACTAATCCTACTTCCACTATCATTCTCGATCTCTCTCTAAATGAATAAAATGTGTGTTATGAGGTCTCAGAATCTAGGTTCCATCTTTTTAAATGATGGGGTTTACGAGTTATGGGTTAATAATTTTTTTAAATAAATTATTTTATTAAATCTGGTGGTTTTCTGTTTGAGTGGAGGGTATTTTTAAAAAGTTTGGCTAATGGTAGGTTGATATGGCTCAATAGTATAACAGAGGGTAAATAAAAATATAATTAAAAGTAGAGTTATGTATTTGGCCTTTTCCCTTCTTTCAATAAAGCAATATGCTTACATAATAACGGTCTAATTTACTGTTCACTTCTTTGAAATAATTTAGTTCAAGTGAAATATAATAATTACTACTCGTACATGTAGGGGTGTTCATAAAAATACGGGAAAAATCGAACCAAACCGACTAAAAAAACGATACCTTTTAGGTTTGGTTTGGTCTGGTTTTTGAATTTTTAAAACTGATCAAATTTGGTTTTGATTTTAGTTTTAATAAAAAAAACCGAGTAAACCCGAACCAAATCCGATTGTAGAAGTAGCTAAATTTAAATTATTATATATAACATATATATATATATTTATAAAATTTCTAAAATTTTATGGTACATATTAGTTGTTTACCATGAAATGGTAATAACAATTTAAATTTGATTATGTGAGGTTCTAAAAATACGTTGATCTAATTTTTATAGCTAGTTGTTATGCGGTTGATGCTATGTGTGAGACTTAAAAACGAGATAAGAGTTAGGAATAAGTGATAAAACAAACCGAAAGGTTTACAATCAGGGCTGAGGTCGATTTCGATGCTCCGCTGGGAGCTATCGAGGTAGTTGGAGAGCGCACTAACAGTTATAATTGAAAATCAAGAAGGCTCTTTATGGCCAATGATAAGCAATAAATATGAACAATAATGAGATAATCAATGGAAGCAATAATATCACAAGGAATGTGTTAGAGAGCAGAGAAATGTTCATATTATGTATTTAGTTATGAGCAACAGTGTTTACAAAATGACAAGGATCCCCTTTATATATGAGGGAATCCCGACATAGTACAAATGCATTAATTACAAAGATATGGAGGTGGGACAGCTAGATGACACCCCGATTCGGGTTTAGAGTAGTCCACTAGGCTCTGTCACAGTCCTAGACGTGTGCCTTGGGAACTCCATATTTTCTACCATGACCGTGATCATTACTGTCCGAAGGTCGAGTGTTGACGACCCTCAAGGGAGGAGACTCGGCCGTGGCCTCGAGCCTTCGAGGTGATCTTTCGAAGTGCCTTAATGACGGAGAATTGGACCTTCCGATTTTTCCGTATACAGATAGTCCCCGGTTTCTAGAACAAAGCGATAGGAACGACTTTGAGGTTCTATTCCGAGCGCTCATCGTCATGACGTCAGCCCATCAGAGCAATAAATGCCATGATAAAAAAATTGCACAAGGGTCGCCGTCAAACACGACTATCGAGAAGCCCATGAACCGTTTGGTTCGTCCCTTCTAGCTACCCACACGACGCATATGACCTAAAAGATATATAATCGCCACACACACCTATAATACCAATCGTTTAAATCGTTTATTCTTATTTCTCAACATATTTCAAATTTGCAAGGCCAGACCCACCCTTTCGCATCCTTTTTCTTACTCCTTAGAGAAATTTCACCACCATCATGGCTAGAACTTCAAGACGGTTCCTCGGAAAGAACAAGGCTAGCCCTTATTCATCCCGAACATTAACAAGAGGAAAACCCAAGTGTATACCCACCGTTGAGAACAAATATACTCCTACGACTCGATATGCACAACGGATATTTTTTACCGCGTCAACAAACCCTACTCATATACAGGCCGAATAGCGAACACGTTGGCCCGGTACATTAGTGTTTGTGGCACCGGACATAGGAAGGTGAAGAAAGACACTTGCGATGGGGGGAGGAATGGAGGTCGAGCATTCCCGCGCGCTGATGACGAGAAATAATGGATTACAAAGCTAGTTTCTTCATGTATATACATTACCCGTTCACTTTGGGTTTCAGTCGATTCTTCTAAATCCCCTTCCCGGAGGATAGAATCCGGTTATGTACTCGATTTTCATGCAACAAATACCAAGTGACGCTCGTCAAATCTTATCCATCTTTTTGAGAGGATAGTTCTGGATGCTCCGCCTTTTTCTAGATGGGGTCGAGGGTAGAGACCTTTACCTCGGACCATTGATTAGGTTGTACAGCTCTCGATTTTTATCGAGGTTTGGATCTAAGCTTCACACCAGTCCAAAAATCATTTTTCTCGCAGCACCGTGGAGGACAAGGAATCGAGGGATAGATGAGTAGGTTCGTTCGGGGTTAATGACCTCAGAATCATCTAGCGGGAGGCAATGCCATTCCCGGAGAAGTGGAACACACAACGTAAGTATTTTTCCCTTGGACATGTTATTGTGATCTTCTTTTCCTTCCTGCCAGAAAAAAATGACCACTTTTGTGTCTCTTGCCAGCTACCGCTTGGTATCCCGAAGAGACGGTTTCAAATTATGCCGAGATATGGATCAGGCGGTTGGATACCTCGTATCCCGTATTCTCGTCCGGTCTTTGGCCCGGACCTGGCTAAGACACGGTGGGTGGCAAGAATCATGAGCTTCCTTGCCCCTATAATCTTAGCCTTATGTTTCTCCCTGTGTAAATCTTTTGTTGATAAGTTATGGCCACTGCCGTTCGTCACAGGCCTTGGTGACGGTATGCGGATGAGACGCCTCCTAGTGACGAGATGAACTTTGGCAGTCGCTAGGGCAGAAAAGGAAGGTAAGGCGGCTATGCTGATTCGTTCCGTGGCCAAAAGAAACCTAAGTAACGCGGGCCTCGAGCCACACTAGACCTCGGCTTCAGCTTCGAGCAAAGCCTCGACCGATGAGGATGAAGATGAATGACGAGGGCGTAGTGTCGTTTGATACAGAGGACGAAGGTTGGGTCGGGGGAGTCTCGCAGCGCGCTCGATCGGATAGCCGTGAATTCGGAAGGCCGATTTCGTCAGATCCCGTACGACGCAAGACCTGCGGGAGGGGTGTTTAATTGTGGTCTGGATCGAGTGAACCGGAATATTGGTTGCAGTTTTTCTGTGGGCGAACGTTCTTGTTGGTCCTGAAGGGTTGGCCGGAGCTTTTGGTGGCAGGAGTATTTGCCCATCGAGGACATCGATGCCGTGGTAGATTTCAGTTCGGGCTCAGTTCTCGTCAGGGGAGTCTAAGGGACGCTATAGGATATGAATACCGCCAAAGTGGGGGGTCCCTCAAGGGGGGAGGTGCCGCTGTGGAACATTCTTGACTATGTCAGCCGAGAACGTCGATCTTGACGCTCCGGGCAGCTGTCAAGGCAGCGGAGAGGTTCCAGCGGCAGGTGATAGCTGTTTTATGTATATTTCTTTAGTCTCAAGCATTATTCTTCGTTTTTCTAACTCTTCTGCTTTGCCGTGGTGCAAGGAGATGTATGACCATGCCCTCTCTAGTCTCCGGGAGGAGCTTTCATGCCGTGAAAAGGAGCTCGAGAGGCATACCTCGGGACTGCGAGAGTCGGAGGCTCACTCCGCCCGAAAGGAGAAGGAGTCAAGCGAGCTTCGGGCTGCTTTGGAGGGAGCGCTCCGAGAAAAAGCTGATCTTGCTAAGCAGGTATTTTGTCATGCGTGAATCCACCCTTCGTTCACATAATTTGATACTGACTGGCTTACCTTTCCCTTCGCAGATCGGGCAAAAGGATTCGCAGCTCAGGCAAAAGAATGTGGAGATCCTTGGACTGAGGGAGCGAAACGAGGTAGTGACCTCGGAGTTGGCATCGACCCATGGTCTTCTCCAAAATGCTCGAAAGGAGATTGCTGCGTTGGATGCGACCAAGTCCGAGATCGAAGGAAAAGTTGCTACTTATCTGAAGGACGCAGCCGCTGCGAATTAAATAGCCCGTAATATATCGATAGAGGCCGAGCTAAAACTGGCTCGGGATGTCGCTCATGCTAGTGCGAAGGCGAAGAGGGAAGCCTTAGAGGGGGTCAGAGCCAAATGTGTCGATCTTTCAGTCGAGATTGAGGAGGCCCGAGAGTTGGAGAGAAACTCGGCGCTCTTGGTCGCTTTAGATGAGGGTCCTGGAGATGGTTCAGAGGATAGTGGCAATGAAGAGTAGGCCTTGTGTCACTTTTGCTTTTCTTTTTTCTTTCTGTGTATGTACTCCCGGGGAAACGAGTCTTGTAAAGACGCCCCTTGTAAATATATTTGTTGGCGATGACGAGAGTCTTCTGCTCCAAGTTTTCCCATTCTTTATATTTCGTCGTTCTTGCGGAGTTAATCTTCGAAATTTATCATTAACTCTTTGGAGCCCATACATGGAGCAATCGAGGCCCCCGAAATTGGGTCCTATCTTGAAATTAGGTTGATAGCTGCTCCGGGGCCGGCGCTTGTGATAGCAAGAAACCCTCGAGGTCCCAATACCTCTCGAATTTCGCGAGATAGCAGCATTCGTGCGATCTGATAAAGGGACCCCGGGGTGGTCCTACCAGTACATTCCCTAAGAAAAAGTGACGTTAACATGGACAGAATTAATTGGCCCTCTGGGTAGGCGAGCAGTCGCCTCTTTGCCCCTATATATTCATTCACTTGCTTCTCAAGTGGAGATTTTACTATTCTGAGTAACTATTTCTTCCATAGAACTTGGCCATTTGTGCTAGCTCTCCCGTCGTTTCAACTCAAAAATCTTTGCCCATATCTATACCCTCCTTTTCCTATTTTATCGTAGCCATGACTACTACATCGACATCCACCTATCAAGGAGAAGGGAGTTCTGCCTTTGTTCCGCGTCCGGTCGGTGGTACACAGCCGGTGCCCGGCAGCGGGCCTCGAGGTTCTTTGTCTCGAGGAGAGACTTTATGTTGGGGAGAGCTCCCAACGTTCAGGGACATCGGGAGCATGCATCGAGGTTCATCTTATCAGTAGGAGAGGAACACCTCAAAATGATCAGAAAAGACTGCGGATGGGGAGAAGGAGTGGTACTGCAAGTACCTTCCTCTGAGGAGAGCATCATGACCCACGTCGAGGGGTTTTTGAGCGTGTATACGCATTCTTTTACGTCGGGTCCCCCCGACCGGGTCATGCTTGAGTTCTGTCGAGATATCAGGTTACCTTGGCGCAGGCTCACCCATCCCTTTGGAAGATAGTGCAGACGACAAGGTACTTTCCAGATAAGGCCGGGCTCGAATTCACCCTCAGTCATCTCGTGAGGTTATATCGGCCGCTGCGTTATCGGGGTTTGATTACTCTGCAACGTCGATCCACTCGGTCCCCTACCGTTAATGGTGAAGAGGACGAGGATCGAGGATGGATGAGCCGGTTTGTTCGAGCACAGACGGTCGATATCATCCCTGGAGAGTTTCTGCCCTTTCCTGAGAAATGGAATTACACATGTAAGTGGCATACCTGTATTTTTATCACTTTGTCTGTAGCGGAGGCGGGCTCCATAATGACATTTTTCTGTTTCATTCTTTGTAGCGATTCCTTGGTTGCCGAGCGAGGTCCTTGATTTGGCCGAATGGTCCCGTAAGCTGGCAGCTTGTTCGACCTATGATAAGCGCAGGTGGGGAGAGCTGTCCAAGGGGAGATGGGAGGCAAAGCATCACGGTAGGCGCTTGGTGGCTTATATCCCCAGAATGGTACTTTTCTTTTCAGCACTCTAACTTAGTCGCAGCAGGTGTTGGAGATTTTTTCGAGATGAGGCCGTGCCCCCTGGGGAGGAGGAGAGACTGTCGACCTTGGGGTCAGGGCTGGTAATAAACGGAAAGGGTCTCCGGGGTGTGAGGAGGCTCGCAGCGGGGCGAGTCCTTCTCAGAGGTTCAAAAGAGGCGAGTCCGCCGATCTACCAGCTTCGGAGGACTCTGTTTTTGAAAGAACATTCCCTGTTCATGCCAAAGGTACTTCGAAGAGCGAGGAGCACGTGGCGCCTTCTTCTTTTCCTACCAAAGGCGCTTCGGGGGATACTAAGCCATCGGACATTGGCTCGGCCTTTGGCGAGGCTCAGTGACTTGGCTTTATGGTAAGCTTTGGTAGCCGATATAGGCTTATTTCAGTTTCGCATTCTTCCTTTCTTATTGGATTTTCCTTTGCAGGCTTTTGACAGGCTTAAGTCCGAGCTGCTTCGCTATGAGGCCAGGTTGCGGAAAGCTTCAGATAGGGAGACATCCCTTAAGCTTCTTTATGCGAGAAAGGAAAGCGAGATGGTATCCCTACGGTGTGAGGCGGATCGAAGTTCGAACTACGAAAGCCACCCGAAAGACAGGTAGCCTGTATTTCATGTTGATGTATGTTCCTCCTTTCATTTTCGGAGATTAATGTTTCGATATTTCAGTTGGAGAGCAAAATGGAGGAGCTGGAATGACTTTGGGGCGAAGTTGGCCGGGCCAAACGCGAGTTTAACGAGCTGCAGGCTCAGGTAGATGCCCAAGTTACGGCCAAGGAGAGTGCTTTGGCTAGGGCTTCTGCCCTCGAGGTGCAAGTCCGGACCGCTCGTGCGAATAATTCTGTGCGAGCGGCTATGATCACAAGGCTCGAGTCCAAGCTTTCGAAGGCGAAGGCCGAGGTGGTGAATGCCCGGGCTGAGGCTGTAATGAGCAGCACTAGGGCTGACCAGAAAGTGGCCGCCTATTTGAAGAGCGCTGCCGCTGCTAGAGCTGAGCTGAGGAGAACTCTTGATCGTGCGAGTAGTAGTAAGGAGTACGTGAAGTGCAAATCTTAGAGGGAAACCCTCGAGTAAATTCACGCCAGGGGCTTCGATCTTTCAGAAGAGATCAAGCAAGCCAAGGTAAAAGAATACGATGCCAAGTTCCTTCTGTTCGATGCCGAGGATGGCGAGGATGGAGCTATCGGGCTATAGTCCCCAAGGGGGTCGTTCATTTCTTCTCTGTCTCTATGTATAGTACTTTCAAAGTATGCTGTAAATGGAGCTTCGTATTTTATTACATGTGTGTATAAGGGGGAAGCCTCGTGATTTTGTATTTTCTGGGTTCCTGTTTGCCTAGATTTTAGCCAGATCAAGTGGTCTTTGAGTTGGAAGGAATCCTTAGTTTCGTGACATGGCCCTGGGGCTCATTAGGCTGGCGACTATGGCTCTTACGCCTTGGGTCAGAGCGACCTTTTACGTGTGGCCTTGAGGATCATTAGGATGGCGACAATGGCTCTTACACCTTGGGTCGAAGCGACCTTTTACGTATGAGCTGGCGACAATGGCTCTTACACTTTTGCTCTTAGGCAGATTTAGTTAACTGTTTTGGGTTCAGTCTTCGAATCGGGTTTCGACTCATTCGACCCTCAGGTTTTGAATTTTAAGCTGGTGACAGTGGCTCTTACGCTTTGGGTCGGTGCGATCGTTTATGTGGGCTGGCGACAATGGCTCTTATGACTTGGGTCGATTGGACCTTTTGTGCGGGCTGGCGATAATGGCTCTTACGCCATGGGTCGAAGTGACCTTTTATGTAGGCTTTATTTTTCCCTCGATAAGGATTTTTTTAAAGTGTTTGCCTAACTATTCGACGGTTTGACAAAAAACCTCGATTACGAGTCATTATGTGGCGATGATCGAGCACCTCGGGAGGTTTGGCTCGGAGGCTGAGTATCTCGAAGCCAATGTTTAGGAGCTGACATGGTCGAAGCTCTTTTGCCTATGTCGAGGGTAGCCTGTTTAACCGGTTCTTTTCGAAGTATGTTCGAAGTAATTGAAGGCCTGTGATTTTGTATCGACGATCGGGCGTCCCCGAGTCGCGTTAGTTTGGCTGGTACAGCCATATGACCGTAATCATTTGTGCTTGGCTGGAGCCATTTTTGATCCCGAGTGAAGTAGTTTCGGCGTCTATATCGAGGGTATGCCTTTTAGGGGTCTTACAAGTTCGATATATAGCCTTAACTTTAAGATCGGGTTTATGCCTTTAGTAAGGTCTTACAAAATTTTCATGCCTTTGAGGTGTTACAGTTTTTAGATACTTGGTACAAGTATGGTTCATGCCTTGCTTGAGGTCTTACAGATATTGTCACTTGGTACAAGTGTGGTTCATGCCTTGCTTGAGGTCTTACAGATGTCGTCGTTGCCTTGTGTAGGTCTTACGAGACCGAGTCTGCCCGCTCGGGGTCTTATGGCCTCGGGTTTTTGATAGGTGGCGATTGGCGACAGTCCCCGAGTTATCGAGGATTTTTCGGCTCGGGAGCCATTGCGATGGAGATGGCGATTTGACGGCAGTCCCCGAGTTATCAAGGATTTCTCAACTCAGGAGCCATTACTTGCAAACTTGGTGCTGCCTCGTTTAAGGGCTTACGATTCCGGAGTCTCTGACCCAGAGGTCATGTGGCTTTGAGTTTTCGACGCCAGTCCTCGAGTGTTCGGGGTGTTTTTTAGATTTGGAGCTATTTCTTGATTTTGATGTTGCCTCGTTGAGGGCTTATGAGTTTGGAGCTCCGACCCGGAGGTCATTTAGGCAGTCCCCGAGGGTTCTGGACGTTTTTGACAGAGGAGCCATTTTTGCGAAAGTAAATGCTTCTTGACATTATTCTTCGATTGCTTGAGCATACATGTCTTTGCTGTTGAGGGCTCGGTTATTCTATGCGGGCACGGTTCGTTCGACCGTTTGGCCCAGTACATTGTATTTTCTATCGAAACCCTGTTCAACATATCTTAGCTTCTCCGGGAAGGTGATCTTCCGGGGGGATGCCCCCCAGTATTCGAGGTTGATTGCAAAAGAAGCCTTGAATACTCGTTGAGTTTTCCTTAGGTAGCATATAGGTGTTGCCTCGTTAAAAACCTTGCCGATAAAACCCTTGTTGGGATAAAAACCCGGGCGAAGGAAAAGAGTGCAACGCATGCTTTCGAAACCTAAGGCCTTCGAGAAGTGCTTCGGTCGTTTTGATTGGGTACCTGCACTCAGGTCAGCGTAGAGCAAAATTGAAAGAATCGGGAGGCAGTCATACCTTAGTGTAGATTGTGCCGGCAATATTTCGAGCCCTGATGTGTTTCAGTCGCTTGTGATGAGGATGCGGTACGGTCTTCTGCTTTGTTTAGTCGGGCTTTACCGAAGATGTAGTTTGCTATCATTATTTCATTGTTTGTTTATCTTTCAGCCCTCTTGACGGTGGAGGTACTGGTGTTTCGGGCCGTGCCGGCCATATTGACTGGTACGGCGGTTTCCACTTTTGTTGTTTTGTTCGCCCAGTTAGGTCCGTACAGGATTTCGAAAGGCGGGCATAATTTGGTTAGGCAGTCCGGGCTGCTTTATCACCTTCGACTTGATAATATTGGTCGAGCTACCTGGATTCACAAGCATATGTCTGATTCGAAACGTGTTTACAAGAAAAGGAGTTACCAGTGCATCGCAGCGGAGCCGAGATGGGGCCTCGAGTTGGCTTTTCCCCGTTGAGGAATGTTTTTGCTTTCCTGGCTGGGGGTTCCTACAGGGTGCCAATACCTCAAAAGATCGTATGGATGACATGTTGCGGTTCATCTGCTTCGTTCTTTTTGGTCGCCTCTTTTTCCCGGAAATGACTCTTGGCTCTATCGTTGAGGATTTCCCGAAGGTGACCTTTGCTAAGTAATCGGGCTAGTTCTTCCCGGAGTTGCCGGCAATCTTCGGTCATGTGCCCGTGCATGTTGTGAAATTCACACTAAGTTATAGTTCCTTTGTGAGGGGCCTGATTGTACGGGCCTGGGCCACCTGGCGTCTCTTATTTTACTGATGGCGAACATGATGTCTGATATATCAAAGTTGAAGTTGTATTCTGACAAGCGAGGTGCCTCTGTTGGCCCCGTGTGCCTATCAAATCCGGCTCTGTTGACGAGTCCTCGAGGATTCTGTCCTCGGTCCGCCCTTCGATCGTTGCGGGGTATGTTGCGCCTCGGGGCGTACCTTGTGTCTTCGATGTATGGCTGGTACCTTTCTTTGCTTAGTTTTGGCTCCATTGCCAGAAGCCTGCTTGGGTATACCGAGCCCGAGGGGGCCCCTAGCTGGTCGTGCTCGACCATGATTTTCGACTGGTATCGGTTATGAACATCCGACCAGGTCACGGTCGGGTACTCGATTAGGTTCTGTTTCAGCTGTTTCGAAGCCGCTGAGCTTCGTTCCTTCATACCTTGAGTGAAGGCCTGTACCGCCCAGTCATCGGAGACTGGTGGTAGTTCCATTCGTTTCATTTGAAAGCGAGATACGAACTCTCGCATCATCTCATTATCCCTCTGCTTAATCTTGAAAATGTCGAATTTCCTTATTGCTACCTTGATGGCACCAGCATGTGCCTTTATGAAAGCATCCGTCAGCATGGCAAATGAATCTATTGAGTTTGGGGCCAGGTTGTGATACCACATCATCGCCCCTTTAAAAAGTGTTTCCCTGAACTTCTTCAGCAGGACGGACTCGATCTCATCGTCCCTCAGTTCATTGCCTTTTACCGCACAGGTGTAAGCAGTAACGTGCTCATTGGGGTCCGAGGTTCCGTTGTACTTCGGGAGGTCTGGCATTCTGAACTTCTTCTAAATGGGTTTCGGAGCCGCTTCTTGCGGGAAAGGCTTCTGCACGAACTTCTTTGAATCCACACCTTTCAGGATCGGGGGTGCTCCCGGGATCTGGTCGACCCGTTGTTGCTTGGCCTCTCTGGTACCTGCTCGGCTGGGGGAGCTGTCCCCGGTGCTACCGTGCTAGGAGTTCTCTGGTGACTTTGCAGCTGAGCAATAGCCAGCTGTTGTGCCTGCAACATTTCAAAAATAACATGAAGGCTAACCTCCCGTTCTTCCCAAGCTAGGGTTTTCTGGGCTTCTTGTTGGTCGCCTTGGTGAATGCTCCTGTTTGTGTGGGAGCTTATTTCGACGTGTTGGGCGTCGCGTGAAATCACGTCCACGGGAATCAGTTCCGGTGCGTTCTCAGGGTTTCGTGGTGGTACACCAACACCTGGGACGTCAACGCCATTTTCTCCATGGTCTTCAAGGTTGATGTTTTTACGTGCGTCTACTGAATTAGATATTTGACCTGAAATCAAAGATTTTAGACGAGAAAAAATGTGAAAGATAACTTGCTTTACGTGGTTAAACCAGCAAGAAAATAATCACTATTATTTTAAGCCCCACGGTGGGCGCCAAACTGTTTACCGTGAAAATGGTAATAACAATTAAATTTGATTATGTGAGGTTCTAAAGATACGTGATCTATTTTTATGCTAGTTGTTATGCGGTTGATGCTATGTGTGAGACTTAGAAACGAGATAAGAGTTAGGAATAATGCGATAGCCAAACCGATAGTTTAACAATCGGGGCCTCGAGCTTGTCGATTCGGGGGCCTCGAGGTCGATTCAAATGCTAGGCTGGGAGCTATCGAAGGCAGTTGGAGAGCGACTAACAGTTATAATGAAATCAACGAAGGCTCTTTATGGCCAATGATAAGCAATAAATGATGAACAATAATGAAGATAATAAATGGAACCAATAATATCAAGAGAATGTGTTAGAGAGCAGAGAGAATGTTCTTATGTATTTAGTATGGAGCAACAGATGTTTACAAAATTACAAGGATCCCCTTTATATATGAGGGGAATCCCAACATAGTACAAAATGCATTAATTACAAAGATATGGAGATGGGACAGCTAGATGACACCCTGATTCCGGTTTAGAGTAGTCCACTAGGCTCTGTCAGTCCTAGGCGTGTGCCTTGGGAACTCCCCATTTCTACCATTACCGTGATCATTACTGTCCCGAGGTCGAGTGTCGACGACCCTCGAGGGAGGAGACTCGGCCGTGGCCTCGAGCCTTCGAGATGATCATTCGAAGTGCCTTAATGACGAGAAATTGGACCCTCCGATTTTACCGTATACATTAGTCATTTGTATTTTTAGTCTAGTTCTTTGCTATTATAATAACTAATTCTCAAATCGTACGTTGCACGTTGATCCCGATTCATTTAATATAAATTTTAAATAACCATGTAATATTATTAAGTAAAAATATTTTTAAATATTTAACAAAATAAAAATTAAACAATAAATTATACATCCATGAAAATAATGAATATGATCATTGGTTGGTGATTTTGTAATTTAAGCTCAAATAAACACGTAGAAAAAAAATATGGAAAAGTGCTCACTGAAGTAAAGGTCGCATATTGTGTAATTTAGGATTGGCACACAAATGCTTATTCGCATATTTTCGATTTCTTAGTTTTTGGTTTTGTGAAGACTTCTATTCTTAAATTTTCAATATTTCTTTTTATTTAATATTTGGAGAATTCGAAGCCAATATTTTTCATTAGTAAGATCATTGAAAACTTATATTGGCCATTTAGAGACAATCACATGGTTTGGAGAGATAGAAACTACTAAAGTAACTCTTAATTACTTATTAATATTACAAATTGCAAGCGATTTAGTACTGAGTATCACATAAGGCTCTCAAACAAGGAAAACGATGAAATAATAAATAAGAAAGAAAAAGTTAAAAACCTTAATAGTGATCACTATGCAGTTATCTTTTGACAAAACCCTCCACCTTATAGTTATGAGACTTTTATTACTTTGAAGCACAACAAGGAAAAGGTCAAATGAATGAACTCTCAAGTTTATATCGGTTGTTGGTCTTCCTACTTTTCTTGCATTTTCTATATGTTCTTTAACTTTCGCTTCTTTCTTTTTATTTTCTTCTATTTTTTTAAACCTGTTCCAATTTAGGAGGACCTATAGTGTTTTCACACTTCCCCTCGAGCATTACTCAAACACAGGACCTAACGTGTCACGACCCAATTCTATAATAGGCCGGGATGGCGCCAAATGCCGCCGCTAGGCAAGCCAACTGTGAACTAGCCACGTGATTTCCTCTTTTTAACAAATTTTTCCAAGTAATTAAACTTTCCTTAAATTAAAAGATTTGAGAAATAATGGATTTAAAATAATAACATGATAGCAACTGAGTGCAATCATAATCATAGAATAAAAACCAAAACCACAAGTCTACTAGTGTGTGCCAAGACCTGGTGTCACAAGTGTATGAGCATCTAGTAGAATATACAAAAGAATACTAGTCTACTGTCAGAAGAGAAATAGATAGAAAATACGATCAAAAGAAAGACTCCGGCTACTACAGATCGGGCTCAGAAGGCAGCTCACCGTGAAGCTTCAAGTGGTAATCAAGTGTGCGTGCCGGACTGATATCGAGATGCACCTGCCTCAGATCCTACACATTTAAGTGCAGAAGTGTAGCGTGAGTACATAAACAACATGTACCCAGTAAGTATCTAGTCTAACCTCGAATAAGTAGTGACGAGGGGTCGACTTCGACAGTTCCTATGGCCAACAATATAATAATGTGAAATTCTAATTAAACAGGATAGATATAAATGACAATAGAACTAAGAGTAAGAAATAAATAAACAATCCTTTTTCCGTTAGTAAGAACCGAATCATTTCCCCCATTTAAACATGTAATTTCTCAGCCAATGAAATAATATCAAATATAAAGGGGACTTCCAGTATTATTATGCATGAATTATGCTGAGGACGTATGGCCCGATACAAATATACATATACATGTATTGCGTGCACTGCCGAGGGTCGAACGACACGAACCATAGATGCATCTATTAACCTGCCGAGGCGAACGGCCCGCTCCCATGAGAGTAGTGGAAAAGTCACCCCGCTCATGGAATATACTTGCGAAGCGGTTAAATATAAATTTCTCAAGTTAATCATAACATCCCTCAATTCTATTCAAAATAAAGAAGTTCAACTTGAAACTTAATAAAAAAATCTGAAAATCCTCAACCCCGGCTCTATTCAAGACAATTACCAAATATAATCAAATAACAAGGTCCATAAAGCATGGTTTAGGTCTAAAACTATCTTGATATAAGCATGAATAGTAGCTACGAACGAACTCTCGTGACCTCGTGCGTACGTAGCCCCCACAAATAGAAGCACATATTAATTAAGTTTACCTATGGGGTTAATTCCCTCTTACAAGGATAGAAAGGAGACTTACCTCGCCTTAAAGCCTACTTTCCGGTCCAAGATTGTGCCAAAACCCTCAATTTGGTGCCAAACGACTCGAACCTAGTCAAATATTATATAAAATAGTCAATACATGCTCAAAAGTTCATATCCTAACTATCAAAGTGATTTCCCAAGCTATTTGCAAAAATTCCTAAAATTCACCCCCGGGCCCACGTACCCGGATTCCGGAGAAGAAAGTTGTTACCCATAACCCCATGAACTCAAATAAATGATTTCACTATTCCATAACTAATTTCGTGGTTAAATCTCATTTTTATCAAAAATCTAGGTTTTTATCAAAACCCTTGATTTTCACCAATTTTTACATGTTAATCTATCCATAATCTAAGTATTTAACTCTTGTTGTGTAGAAATTACTTACCTCAAGGTGCTAGGTGAAAACCCCCTTCCAAGAGCTCGAAAAATCGCCCAAGAGTCCTAAGTCCCGTATATAATAGGGCTCTGCACAGGTCTCAGATGTCGCATTTGCGACACCTGGTTCACAAATGCGAAGGTCGCAAATACGACAAAACCATCGCAAATGCGACAAAACCATCGTAAACGTGAACCTGGGCCTATACTCCAAGGTCGCAAGTGCGACCAAGAAGTCGCAAACGCGGACTCTGTTGAGGTCTCAAATGCGACCAAAGTGTCGCAAATGCGAACACTAGCCCAGGTCAGGCTCCATTTGCGAAGCCTTTCTCGTAAATGCGAGGTTCGCAAATGCAAATAATTCTCGCATTTACGAAACCTGCAGCACCAGCAATAAAACACCAGAAAACTGAAGTTTTTCCCAACCTTCCGAACATCCGAAACTCACCCGAGCCCTTGGGGCTCCACAACAAAGACCCACACAAGTCTAACAACATCATACAAACTTGCTCGTGGGATCGAAACACATAAATAACTTCAAAAATCACGAATTGGACGCCAAACACATGGATTAACTCATGAACTCAAAAACTTCTAAAAAATACTTCCGCGCGTCCGATTCTTATCAAATCAACTCGGAATGACGCCAAATTCTGTGTGCAAGTCTTAAATAACATTACGAACCTACTCCAACTTTCAGAACTGGAATCCGAACCCGATTTCAAAAAGTCCAACCTCTGTCAAACTTTCCAAAAACTTTAAATTTCTAATTTTCGCCAAATGACTCCGAAACGACCTACGGACCTCCAAATCCACTTCCGGACGCGCTCCTAAGTCCAGAATCACCATACAGAGCTATTCCCAGGCTCGGAATCCCACACAAATGTCTAGAATATAAAAATCCACTTCAACTCAAACTTATGAAATTTTCACTCAAAATGCCAACTTTCACTATTAGGCGCCGAAACGCTCCCGGGTCGTCCAAAACCCGATCCGAACATAACCCAAGTTCGAAATCATCATTCAAACCTATTGGAATCGTCAAATCCCAATCCGAGGTCGTTTACTCGAAATGTTGACCGAAGTCAAACTTAGTACTTTTAAGCCAACCTTAAGGAACCAAGTGTTCCGATTTCAACCCAAACCCTTCTAAATCCTGAACTAACCATCCCCGCAAGTCATAAAACAGTAAAAGCATGTAAGGGAAGTCAGATTTAGGGGAACGGGATTCTACAAAGTAAAACGACTGGTCGGGTCATTACATTCTACGCCTCTTAAATAAACATTCGTCCTCAAACGGGTCTAGAACTGTACCTGGAGTGCTGAATAAATGTGGGTATCTGTTCCGCATGTCCTCCTCAGACTCCCAAGTCGCCTCCTCGACTGGTTGGCCCCTCCACTTAACCTTTACCGCGGATATCCTCTTGGATCTCTACTGGCGAACCAGCCTAGCAATAATGGCAACTGGCTCCTGCTCATGACTCAGGCTCTCATCTAGGTGAATCGTGCTGAAATCCAACACATGTGACAAGTCGGCATGACACCTCCGAAGCATAGACACGTGGAAAACCTGATGAACTCCCAATAAGCTGGGAGGTAAAGCAAGCTCATAAGCAA
The DNA here is from genome assembly GCF_001879085.1 of Nicotiana attenuata. Lineage (NCBI taxonomy): Eukaryota > Viridiplantae > Streptophyta > Magnoliopsida > Solanales > Solanaceae > Nicotiana > Nicotiana attenuata. Next base: position 90,291 of record NW_017673737.1, read on the forward strand.
CCTCCCCAACTCGTCTCAACACCTCAAATGGGCTTATAAACCTTGGGCTCAACTTTCCCTTCTTCCTGAATCTCATGATCCCCTTCATCGACGAGACTTTCAAAAGAACCTTCTCGCCTACCATAAGTGATAAATCACGTGCCTTCTGATCCACGTAACTCTTCTGTCTGGACTGTGCCATGCGAAGTCGCTCCCGAATCAACTTTACCTTTTCCAAGGTATCCTTCACCAAATCAGTACCATATAACTTAGCCTCGCTAGGCTCAAACCACCCGACGAGAGAACGACTCGCCGACCATATAAGGCCTCGAATGGGGCCATATCGATGCTGGACTGATAACTGTTGTTATGAGCAAACTCGGCCAAAGGTAAGAATCGATCCCACTGCCCTACAAATTCAATCACACATGCTCTGAGCATGTCCTCCAAGATCTGAACTGTCCGCTCTGACTGACCGTCGGTCTGTGGATGAAATGCTATGCTGAGCTCTAAACGGGTCCCCAACTAACTCTGTACTGCTCTCCAGAAATGCGAAGTAAACTGAGGACCTCTATCCGATATGATGGAAGCTGGCACACCATGCAATCGAACTATCTCATGAATATAATTCAGGTCGAACCTCTCTGAGGTATACATAGTCATAATTGGAATGAAGTGTGCCGACTTGGTCAACCTGTCAACAATGACCCAAACTGCATCAAACTTCCACAAGGTCCGCGGCAATCCAACTACGAAGTCCATAGTAATGTGCTCCCACTTCCACTCAGGTATAGTCATCTGCTGGAGTAGGCCACCTGGCCTCTGGTGCTCATACTTAACCTGCTAGCAATTTAGGCACCTAGCTACATACTCAACTATGTCTTTCTTCATCCGTCGCCACTAAAAATGCTGCCTCGGGTCACGATACATCTTCGTAGCACCTGGATAATGGTAACTGTGTGCCTCCTCTAGAATCCTCTCCCTCAAGCCATCGACATTAGGGACACATAGATGACCCTGGAGTCGTAGAACACCATCCTCGCCGATAGAAATCTCCTTGGCACCACCCTGCAGTACCGTTTCTCTGAGAACCATCAAATGCGGATCATCAAACTGTGAAGCCTTGATCTTCTCCAATAGTGAAGACTGGGCAACGACGCATGCAAGAACTCTACTGGCTCTGAAATATCCAACCTCACAAGTCTATTAGCCAAGGACTGAATGTCCAAAGCTAGTGGCCTCTTCTATGTTGAAATGAATGACAAGCTACCCATGCTCTCTGCCTTTCGGCTCAAGGCATCTGCGACTATATTCCCCTTGTCCGGATGATAAAGAATAGTGATGTCATTATCCTTCAGTAACTCAAACCATCTGCGCTTCCTCAAATTGAGATCCCTTTGATTGAACAAATGCTGTAAGTTGTGATGATCAGTGTAATCCTCACATGACACCCCATAAAGATAGTGCCTCCAGATCTTAAGAGCATGAACAATCGCAGCTAACTCTAAATCGTGCACGGGGTAATTCTCTTATGAATGACGTGAAGCATATGCAATAACTCACCCCTCCTGCATCAGTACACAACCTAAGCCAGCGCGTGAAGCATCGCAATACATCGTATACATCCCCGAACCGGAAGGCAACACTAGAACCAGTGTTGTAGTCAAAACTGTCTTGAGCTTCTGAAAGTTCGCCTCACAATCATCGGACCAACGGAATGGAGCACCCTTCTGGGTCAATCTAGTCAAAGGTGCTACAGTAGACAAAAATCCCTCCACAAACTAGCAATAATAACTTGCAAAATTCAGGAAGCTCCTGATCTCAGTCGCCAAAGTGGGACTAGGACAACTCTGAACTACCTCAATCTTCTTGGGATCCACCTTAATACCCTCGCCTGATACAACATGTCCCAAGAATGCCACTGAATCTAGCAAAAACTCATGTTTGGAGAACTTAGCATATAGCTTCTGTTCCCACAAGGTCTGAAGAATCACTCTCAAATGCTGCTCGTGCTCCTCCATGCTACGCAGTAGATCAAAATGTCATCAATGAAGAAAATGACAAACGAATCAATATAAGGCCTGAACACCTTGTTCATCAAATCTATAAACGCCGATGGGGCGTTAGTCAACCCGAAGGACATCACTAGAAACTCATAATGGCCATATCTAGTACGGAAAGCAGTCTTCGAAACATCCAAGTCCCGAATCTTCAACTGATGCCTGATCTCAAGTTGAACTTAGAGAACACCCTAGCACCCTGCAATTGGTCAAACAAATCATCGATACACTGCAACCGGTACTTGTTTTTGATGGTAACTTTGTTCAACTGGTGGTAATCAATGCACATCCACATAGTCCCATCTTTCTTCTTCACAAATAACACTGGTGTACCCCAAGGAGACACACTTGGCGCGAACCCCTTTGCTAACAACTCCTCAAGTTGCTCCTTCAACTCCTTAAACTCTTTCGCAGTCATACGGTACGATGGGATAGATATAGGCTGGGTACCTGGAGCCAAATCAATGCAGAAATCGATATCACAATTCGGTGGCATGCCTGGAAGATCAGAAAGAAACACATCTGAGAACTCCCGGACTACTGACACTGAATCAATCGCTAGAGACTCTACGGTAGTATCCCGAACATAGGCTAGATATGCCAAAAAACCCTTCTCGACCATGTGTCGAGCCTTCATAAAAGAGATAACCCGACTAGATGTACTAACAGACGAACCCTTCCACTCCAATCTAGGCAACTCTGGCATCGCTAAGGTAACAGTCTTGGCATGACAATCAAGGATGACATGATATGGGGATAGCCAGTCCATGCCCAGGATGACCTCAAAGTCGTTCATATCAAGAAACAGAAGGTCCGCTCTAGTCTCGTAACCACAGAATGTAACCACACAGGACCAACAGATCTGATCCACAGCGACAGAATCGCCCATAGGAGTGGACACATAAACAGGAGTTCCCAAGGACTCACGAGGAATATCCAGGAAATGAGCAAACAGAGATGACACATATGAATAGATAGACCTTGGATCAAATAATACCGAAGTATCCCTACTACAGACAGAAATAATACATGTGATCACGACATCTGAGGCAACTGCATCTGGTCTGGCCAAAAAAGCATAGAACCTGGTTGCAGCGCCGACTGGCTGGCCTCCGCCTAACTGAACAGTAGTTGGCTGGCCTCCCCCTACATGGCTTCCACCTCTAGGACGGCCCCTACCCGCATGCCCTCCGCTTCTGGGCGACCGAGCGGCTAGTGTTGTAATCATGGGCTGATGGCCTTGCTTGACTGCCTTGCCCCGAAGTTTGGGACAAAACCTCTTTATGTGACCCGAATCCCCACACTCGTAACAACCCCTCGGCACCATAGACTGCTTGCTGCCCTAAAGTCTGACCCTGATGACCTGAATAATTACTAGAAGAACCCTCGATAGCTGGTGGGCGGTATGAACTCTCTGGCATGGCACTGAAATAGGCATTGGAAGAACCCTGATGACCCAAGTACCCACTAGAAGAACCCTGAATAGCTGGTGGGCGGTAGGAACTCTCTAGCATGGCGCTGAAATAGGGTCTCGACGGAGCACCCCGAGGAGGTGGTGGTGCTGGATATGTGGGCCTGCTAGGCTGACCCCTCCCAAACTGACCTCTGCCCCCAGCCGGGACATCTCTAAACTCTCCAGAAAAATAGAACCTCTTGTCCCGCTGCATCTGCTCCCTACCCCTCTGACGGTAACCCTCAATCCTCCGAGCAATCTCCACTACTAGCTGATATGAAGTCCCCATCTCAACCTCCCGGGCCATACTAGCCTGAATACGAAAGTGCAGCCCCGCAACAAATCTCTACACTCTCTCTGCGTCAGTAGGAAGTATCATAAGTGCATGGCGAGACAACTCAGGAATCTCGCCTCATAATCGGTCACTGACATCTGACTCTGTTGGAGCTTCTCAGACATCGCAACTCTTCCCTCTAAGAGGGTGGGATATACCTATCCAAGAAAAGGCGTGTAAACTGGTCCTAAGTCTTGTGAGGAGAACCTGTTGGTTTTCCAAGAAGATAATACTTCCACCATCTACCGGCCCTTCCCTCCAGCTGAGAGGTAGTGAAATCCACCCCGTGGGACTCCAATATACTCATCTTGTGCAGTCTGTCCCTGCACCTATCAATGAAGTCATGGGGATCCTCATGTTGCTCAACCCCAAAGACAGGAGGGTGAAGCCTGGTTCATCTATCCCGTAGCTTCTGCGGCTCGCCGATCACAGTTGGTCTAGGCTCAGGTACAACTGCTGCAACTGGCTGGGCTCCGCCCACGGGTAGTGTGCCCAGGGTCTGATATATCGCAGTTGCATGCCCAAGAGCCTGAGCAGTAGGGGCCTGTGCTCCCCCTCCCACCTAAGATGTGGCTGGGTCTGCTGGAAATAAACCAGCCTGGGTCATATAATCCATGAACCATAGGCCCATGACCTCCTGAAAGCCCGGTGCTGTCATGAAATTGATCGGGGCGAGCTCTGCTGCGGGCACCTCGCCCTGCTTCTCAACAATGGGATCCTCTACTGGTTCTGCTGGTGGTACAACTGGGGCAACTCTGGGACGTCCTCGTCCCCTACCTCGGGCCGGTGCCCTCCCCCAGCCTCTGCCTCGGCCTCTCGTAACAGGGGGAGCAGCTCATCCCGGGTCTGAAACGTTTGTCGTGCGCGTTCTCACCATCCGCGAGAGAATAAGATAAGAAACTTAGTAGACCATCAACTGCACGATAGGAGATGAATAAAGAGTAGTTTCCTAACACCCTATAGCTTTTCGAAGATAAGTACGGACGTCTCCGCACCGATCCGCAAGACTCTATTAGGCCTGCCCATAACTTGTGAGACCTACGTGAACCTAGTGCTCTGATACCATGTTGTCACGATCCAATTCTATAATAGGCCGTGATGGCGCCTAACGCCGCCACTAGGCAAGCCAACTGTGAACTAGCCACGTGATTTCCTCTTTTTAAGTAATTTTTTCAAGTAATTAAACTTTTTTTAACGCGATAGAATAAAAACCAAAACCACAGGTCTACTAGTGTGTGCCAAGGCCTGGTGTCAAAGTGTATGAGCATCTAGTAGAATATACAAAAAAAAATACTAGTCTATTGTCCGAAGAGAAATAGATAGAAAAATACCATCAAAAGAAAGACTCCGGCTGCTGCAATCGGGCTTACAAGGCAGCTCACCGTGTAGCCTCAAGTGGTAATTAAGTGTGCGTGCCGGGCTGATATCGAGATGCACCTGCCTCAGATCCTACACATTTAAGTGCAGAAGTGTAGCGTGAGTACATAAACAACATGTACCCAGTAAGTATCTAGTCTAACCTCGAAGAAGTAGTGACGAGGGGTCGACTCGACACTTACTATGGGCCAACAATATAATAATGTGAAATTCTAATTAAACATGATAGATATAAATGACAATAGAACTAAGAGTAATAACCCGTTTGGCCAAGCTTCTAAAATCAGCTTATTTTGAGAAGTGCTTTTCTCAAAAGTACTTTTTAAAAAAGTGCTTTTGGTGAGAAGTAGTTTGTGTTTGGCTAATTAATTTGAAAAGCACTTTTGAGCAGTAATTAGTGTTTGAAAGCTTTTGAAAACTGCTTCTAAGTATATTTTTCTCAAAAGTGCTTCTTAGAAAAGTGCTTTTGGAGAGAAGCTACTTTTTCTGCTTCTCCAAAACTGCTTCTGCTTCTCCTCAAAAGTACTTTTTTTCCTTCCAAAAGCTTGGCCAAACACCTCAATTTTTGGCCAAAAGTGCTTTTGGCCAAAACAAGCACTTTTGGCCCCAAAAAAAACTTGGCCAAACAGGCTATAAGAAATAAATAAACAATCCTTTTTATGTTGGTAAGAACCGAGTCATTTTCCTCATTTAAACATGTAATATCTCAGCCAATGAAATATATATCAAATATAAAGGGGACTTCCAGTATTATTATGCACGAATTATGCCGAGGACGTACGATCGGATCCAAATATACACATACATATACTGTGTGCACTGCCGAGGGTCGAACGGCACAAATCATAGATGCATCTATTAACCTGCCGAGGCGAACGGCCTGCTCCCATGAGAGTAGTGGAAAAGTCACCCCGCTCGCGGAATATACTTGCGAATCGATTAAATATAAATTTCTCAAGTTAATTATAACATCCCTCAATTCTTTTCATAACATCCCTAAATTCCTTTCAAAATAAAGAAATTCAATTTGAAACTTAAAAAAGAAATCTGAAAATCCTCAACCCAGCTCTATTCAGGACAATTACCAAACGTAATCAAATAACGGGGTCCACGAAGCATGGTGTAGGCCTAAAACTACCCGGACATAAGCATGAATAGTAGCTGTGTACGGACTCTCGTCACTTCGTGCATAAGTAGCCCCCACAAATAGAAGCAAATATTAATTAAGTTCAGCTATGGGGTTAATTCTCTCTTACAAGGTTAGAAAAGAGATTTACCTCACCTCAAAGCCTACTTTCCGGTCCAAGATTGTGCCCAAACCCTCAATTCGGTGCCAAACGACTCGAAACTAGTCAAATATTATATAAAATAGTCAATACATGCTCAAAAGTTAATATCCTAACTATCAAAGTGATTTCCCAAAGACTATTTGCAAAAATTCCTAAAATTCACCCTCGGTCCCACGTGCCCGGATTCCAAAAAAGAAAGTTGTTACCCACAAATATATGATTTTCACTAAATTCCATAACCAATTTCGTGATTAAATATCATTTTTATCAAAAACCTAGGTTTTCATCTAAACCCCTAATTTTTACCAATTTATACATGTTAACCTACCCATAATCTATGTATTTAACATATGTTGTGTAAAAATTACTTACCTCAAGGTTCTAGGTAAACCCCCTTCCAAGAGCTCCAAAAATTGCCCAAGAGTTGAAAGAAAATGAGTAAAATGGCCTAAGTCTCGCATTTAATAGAGGTGTGCACAGGCCTCAGATGTTGCATTTGCAACACCTGGTTTGCAAATGCGAAGGTCGCAAATGCGACAAAACCATCGCAAATGCGAACCTAGGCCTCTACTGCCAAGGTCGCAAACGCTATCGAGGAGTCGCAAATGCGGACTCTATTGAGGTCGCAAATGCGAACACTGCCCCAGGTCAGGCTCCATCGCAATTGCGAAGCTTTTCTCGCAAATGCGAGGTTCACAAATGCAAACAATTCTCTCATTTGCGAAACCTGCAGCACCAGAAATAAAACACCAGAAAACTAAAGTTTTTCCAAACCTTCCGAACATTCGAAACTCACCCGAGCCCTCGGGGCTCTACACCAAACACCCACACAAGTCTAACAAAATCATATGAACTTGCTCACACGATCGAAACACTGAAATAACATCAAAAACCACGGATCGGACGCCAAAACGTATGGATTAACTCATGAACTCAAAAACTTTTAAAAATACTTCCGCGCTTCCGATACCTATCAAATCAACTCAGAATGACGCCAAATTTTACGTGCAAGTATTAAATGACATTACGGACCTACTCCAACTTTCGGAACTGGAATCCGAACCCGATATCAAAAAGTCCACCCTCAGTCAAACTTTTCAAAAACTTCAAATTTCTAACTTTCACCAAATGACTTCGAAACGACCTACGGACCTCCAAATCTACTTCCGGACGCGCTCCTAAGTCCAGAATCACCATACAGAGCTATTCCTAGGCTCAAAGTCCCAAACAGACGTCTAGAATGTAAAAAATCTACTTCAACCCAAACTTATGTAATTCACTCAAAATGCTAACTTTCACTACGCCGAAACGCTCCCGTATCGTCCAATACCCGATCCGAACATATGTCCAAATCCGAAATCATCATTCGAACCTATTGGAACCGTCAAATACCAATTCCGAAGTCGTTTACTTGAAATACTGACCGAAGTCAAACTTAGCTCCTTTAAGCCAACCTTAAGGAACCAAGTGTTCCGATTTCAACCTGAACCCTTTCAAATTCCGAACTAACCATCCCCGCAAGTCATGAAACAGTAAAAAGCATGTACGGGAAGTCTTATTTAGGGTAACGAGGTTCTAGAAAGCAAAACGACCGACCGGGTCATTACATAACGATCGTGGGTGGAGTTGCTTTTGCCAACTGAGCAAGTCTAGCTTGTTCTTTATCAAATTCGAAATGATGAAAGATTGTCCATATAAAAGATTTGAAGAAGTTGATTGGAATTAATCAAAATTTAAGTTAAATCCATGATAATACCAAAAAGAGTAGATTAAAATATTAACGGAGAGCAAATTAATCAAGAAAAATAAATATACAAAACTCATTAAAAGAATACACTATAATGAAATTTATTTAGCTCATTCTTGAAAAACATACTAGAGATTACAGATAACAAACTTAACTGTTATTTCCAACTCGTGTGGTTACATGAAATAACACCAGATTATATTTATTTGTTATTCTTTTTAATCAAACATGTTAGTGTGCTTAGAGATGTAGCTTTCACCACTCCAAACTTTATTTTTTTCCCTGTCACAATAATCATGATCTTCTATGCTCATCTTTATTTTTTAGAATCTGATCGCTTCAAGTAAAAAAGTAAAAAACTAAGTGGAAGTCAAGGAATTTTATTACTTCGAATCGGCACCAGATGCTTATGTCTTCTGTAGAACTCCAAGTATCGTCAGTCTAATCCTACATGGGTTTAATGGGTAGATCCCAATTTAAATAGTCACATAAGAGGTATCGAGGACGTGTTGGCCTATATTTATGTTCACGAGACTCTTGGTCTTTCGAATCCCTTCAAAATTTTCACTAGCAACTATGAATTTAATTTTTCTGTGTTCAAAGGGGTAAATTACTATTTTGTATTAAAAATTAAATTGTGCTCAAAGGGTAACAAGGTCTTCAACATTTGATGGGTATTAAAGTAATTCGGCTTTTAACTTGGAGCTTCATACTTAAAATATAGTATGATGATATGATTTAATTTTTTATTTTTATATTCTAATTTGATTGGTAGTTTTCTTTTGCTAAGTACACAAATTTATTTCATGTTAAAAATAGCCGATTATTAATTGAGTAATTACATTATTCATCACTATTTAAATCAATTATCATCAATATATCTTGGTAAATGATAGATTTCTCACAGAGTCATTGGTTTGATAGTGTTGCGTTGAAAATGTAGTCGCCGAAATATGTGTTTGGTAGTGTATGTCTTATATTTAAAAAAACCGATAAATAACCGGAAAAATCGATAATAACCGAATCGATAAAAAACCGACTCATTGGTTTGGTTTGGTCTCAATATTTAAAAAACCGACTTACTTGATTTGATTTCTGACAATAGGTGAATTTGACTATAATCACACCTTAAATAATCACCTTCTTGTGTAGTTTTAATGCTAAAAGTGATGACAAAATGCTCTTATTAGTGCTTTTCATGATTTGTAGGTGATATATGTATAAAGACGGCTAAGGAGCAGTTTTGGAGTCAAAAGTGATGAAAAAGAGGCCAACTGTGAAATTTCCTAAGTGACCCGTGCAAAAACAGGCCGAAGATTCAGAGAACTGGATCCACCGCGGTTCCACCGCGACCGCGGCAGAACCGCGGTGGGAAGCAGCTGCAGAAGATTGAGATTCCGCGAGGGTGTTTGGCCGCGGTTCTACCGCGACAGCGGCAGAACCGCGGCAGGCGCAGTAAACTTCAGGGACCAAAGTGTCAATTACGGGATTCTTAGACCTAAACCCTATTTAAAACATTAGACTTCGCCCAAGAGAGGCATGTATTGATTTTTTAGGTTTCTTAGCAAGGAAAAAGATTGTGAGAAAATACTCTAAGCATCTTTCTTCTTTTCTTTTGATTTTATGATGAATTCAAGCTTAGTTTATTTTCCCATAGCCATGAGTAGCTAAATTCCTTGTCTAAGGCGTTGATGGAACCTATTGGGTGATGAACTTCTTGTTTATGTGAATACAAATTGCTAGTTTAATCTTTATTTGTTCAACTTCGTGTTCATTGTAGTTAATTGACAGGATCCTCAATTAGCTGTGCCTATTTAGTGTGCATAACTTGGAAAAGAGTGCATATTTAGGGTATTGTTGAACAACACCACTCCTAAATTATTAGAGGAATCTATAATTGCGGGTTTAAAGGCGGGATTAGGAATAACGAAGCCTTGGGTGCAATCTAAATTGAGTAGTGCTAAATAAAGCAAGCTAGTGTATCTCGGGAGAGTGCAATAGTAGATTACTGTGATTACTCGGGAGAGATTTGCGGCAAGATTAGCGTTCATGATTGATAGAGATGTGTGGGTAAATTTGTATGAGCATAAACAGAAGGGATTCCATCAATAGGGGAAATCATTGCCTTAGCTTTTTCTCATAATTGTTTACAACCCTTTTTTTTACTTAGTTACAGCCATTTAGTTATTTGCAAGCTAGTTATTAAAGAAAACTCAACTGAGATTTGAATATTTGGGAAGCTGGTTCTGAAGACTTAGTGGGTCTGAAGATAGCGGTTGACAGGTTAACTCTCTGTGGATTCGACCCTGGGCGTAATACGCGGGTTATATTTGCAACGTCCGCAGAGTCCTTTTTATAAGGCATAGTTGGGCGTGATCAAATTTTGGCGCCGTTGCCGGGGAGTTAACGGAATTATCAATTGCCATTGACAGAAATACAAAGATTCTTGTTGTAGTCAGTTTTCTCTCTACCAACTTTTTCATTGAAAATTTGACGGTTATTGATCTGGGTGCACAGGTGCATGCCTAGAAATTCTACGAGGACTGGAGAACTGCTTGAAGGACTCTCGGACCCCGAGAAGACATTCCGGGCATTGAATCGTGCAAACAAAAGACTTCAACAATCACAACAAATACACCAACTCGAAATTGACATGGGCGACATAAACGACCCCAACGGGAACGTCAGGAATGAGCAATTGGCACCTCCTGTGCCTGAGGGTGCACTTTATGACTGGGCACAACCCACAGCTGACAATCTGGCCACTGCCATTATTGTGCCTGCAATACAAGCTGAATCGTTCCAGATCACAAATAACATGCTACACTTGTTGCAGAACAAGGGACTTTTTTCTGGGACACAAACAGAAGACCCGCAGCAACACTTAAAGAATTTCCTGTCTATTTGCAAAACTCAAAGGCAACCGAACGTGACTCCGGAAGCAATCAGATTATTATTGTTTCCATTCTCGGTGACAGGAGCTGCTCAGGTTTGGCTAAACTCGCTTCCCATAAACTCTATAGCAACTTGGGATGAGTTGGTCAAGCAATTTCACAACAAGTTCCATCCTCCCAACAAGACCGCTCAACAAATTGATGAGATTGTGTGTTTCAAACAGAAACCAATGGAGACACTACACGAGACATGGGGCAGGTTTAAAGGAATGTTGGTTATGTGTCCCCACC
>NW_017673737.1:115660-119025 GCF_001879085.1 Nicotiana attenuata
ATACCACTGTTGCGCCGTACAACCCGACCCACATCATTTATCATGTATCATTGTTGCGGCGCGCAACCCGATCCTCACATATTATTATTGTGGCATGCAACCCGATCCTCAATATATTTGTTGCGGCGCGCAACCCGATCCACATCATTTAACAGTCTGACTCCCCAAACAACAGTCACGATTAAGAGGCATAAAAAATAAGCAAATTTTTGACAAAAATCCCGGCAAGGGAAAGAAACCAACAAGTTCAACCAAACGTCCCGGCAAGGGAATAATCAACAAGGCTTTCTCTTTCATACTTTTCTTATCTTATGATTCACTCTACTATTTTGAGCCAACGCTCCAAAGAATCAAGTCATTTCGTATAATTTCAATATTCGTATCACAATTCGAGCCTATGCTCCTAGGAATCAAATGATCATATTACCGTTCACATGTTATTCACAACATATAGAAATCCTCCAATAAACACGGAGTTCACAACCAAGTCATGATAATCACGTTATAAGGACTCACGGTCATGCTAGACACCAATGTATAGATACTCGTCACCATGCCTATACATCGTACTCGATCACATAGCAATTAGCAACAAGACTCAACTCCTATTCCCTCAAGCTAGGGTTAAACCAAACACTTACCTCAAAGCCTTGAAATCCACTTAATCCTCAACTATTGCTTTACCTCGCGGTTCCACCTCCAATTCGCTCAAATCTAATCACAAATTGCTCGATTACTTTAATAAAAATTATATGAATCCATTTGAATGCATAAAAAAATGAGTTTCCCAAGTTTTTTCCCAAAAATTCCAAAATCGCCCCCCGGGCCCACGTGGTCAAAACTCGAGGTTCGAACCAAAATCTGGTTACCCATTCCCCCACGAGTTCAAATATATAATTTGTTTTGAAATAGGACCTCAAATCGAGGTCCAACTCCCCAATTTATAGAAAACCTAGGTTCTACCCAAAAATCTCAATTTCACCCATGAAAATCTTTGATTTCAAGTGGAAAACATGTTTAATGATGTTAAAGATTGAAAGAATTGAGTAAAAATCAACTTACAAGTGATTTGGGATGAAGTTTGCTCTTGAAAATTTGCCTATGGTGTTTGGGTTTTGAAAGAATGGTGAAAAGTGGTGAAAATTCGACTAAGTATAAAGTTTGTTGGGCCTCGGATATGGGAAATGCGAAGGTAAGTTCGCATTTGCGAACACCACAGGCTTGGGAATTGCGACCACAGGGATCGCATTTGCGAACTCGGGTCTGGTGGACTAGGTTTGCATTTGCGAACATCCGATCGCATTTGCGATCATGGCCATATCGTATTTGCGAACAGTGGCGTCGCATTTGCGACCCAAGCTGAAACCCTTCCATCTCGCATTTGCGATGGGGAACTCGCAATTGCGAGTCTCGCATTTGCGAGGAATCTTTCGCAAATGCGAGAATAACAGACCTGATCTGCAATTTTTTTTTCAAAGTTCAAAAATGCAACTCGACACCTTTCCAAAACTCACCCGAGCCCTCGGGGCTCCAAACAAAACACGCATACAACCTCAAAAACATCCTACGGACTTGCTCGTGCGATCAAATCGCCAAAATAACATCAAAATCATTGAATCAAGACTCAAAACACATGATTCTTCTTCTAAACTTCATAACCTTTCAAGCTTTGAACTCATAGTTCGAAACACGTCAAACGACGTCCGATTTCGACCAAACTTTACAGAAAGCGCTTAACACATATTTAAGACTTGTACCGGGTGTCGGAACCAAAATACGAGCCCGATACCATAGTCTTTTAATCAATTTTCATTTCAATTTTCCTTAATAATTTCAGAAAAACAATTTCATGGAAAAATTCATATCTCGGGCTCTAGACCTCGGAATTCGATTCCGGGCACATGCCCGAGTCCCATATTTTTCTACGGACCTTCCGGGAATATCCAATCTCGGGTCCGGGTCCGTTTACCAAAAATGTTGACCAAAGTCAACTATAATCATATTAATATCAAAATTCTTCAAATTTTTCACGGAATTCACATATTTCAACATAAAAGCTTTTCGGCTACGCGCCCGGACTGCGCACGCAAATCGAGGCAAGTAATAAAATGAGGTTTTAAGGCCTCGAAAGCATGGAATGGATGAGGAAATAGGTGATGACCCTTTCGATCGTCACATCCTCCACCTCTAAGACAACCGTTCGTCCTCGAACGGACAAAAGAAAGAAGTACCTGAGTCGGGGAACAGATGTGGATAACGGTTCCGCATATCGGACTCGGACTCCCAGGTCGAGGCCTCAAGGGGCTGACCTCTCCACTGAACACGAACAGAGGGAAAACTCCTAGATCTCAACTGTCGGACCTGCCGGTCTAGAATAGCTACTGGCTCCTCCTCATAAGATAAATCTTTGTCCAACTGGACAGTGCTGAAGTCTAATACATGGGTAGGATCGTCGTGATACCTCCGAAGCATAGACACATGAAAAACTGGGTGCACGGCTGATAAGCTAGGTGGTAATGCAAGTCTATAAGCCACCTCCACTTGATCAAGAATCTCAAACGGACCAATGTACCTAGGGCTAAGCTTGCCCTTCTTTCCGAACCTCATCACGCCCTTCATCGGCGACACCCGGAGCAATACCCGCTCACCAACCATGAAAGCTACATCTCGAACCTTACGATCTGCATAGCTCTTTTGCCTAGACTGAGCTGAACGAAATCTGTCCTGAATGACCTTGACCTTCTCCAAGGACTCCAGAACTAAATCTGTACCTATCAACCGAGCCTCTCCCGGCTCAAACCATCCAATCGGAGACCGACACCGCCTACCATATAAGGCCTCATAAGGAGCCATCTGGATGCTCGACTGGTAGCTCTTATTGTAGGCAAACTCTGCTAAAGGCAAGAACTGATCCCATGAACCTCCAAAGTCAATAACACAAGCCCGGAGCATATCCTCCAAAATCTGAATAGTCCGTTCGGACTGACCGTCCGTCTGAGGATGGAACGCTGTGCTCAACTGAACCTAGGTACCTAACTCCTGCTGAACCGCTCTCCAGAAGCGCGAGGTAAACTGCGTACCCCGATCCGAAATGATAGATACCGGCACTCCATGAAGGCGAACAATCTCCCGGATATAAATCTCAGCTAACCTCTCGGATGAATAGGAGACTGCCACTTGAATGAAATGCGCTGACTTGGTCAGCCTATCAACAATGACCCAAATAGCATCAAACTTCTTCCGAGTCAGCGGAAGTCCAGTAATGAAATCCATGGTAATCCTCTCCCACTTCCACTCGGGGAGCTCAATCCTCTGAAATAAACCACCGGGTCTCTGATGCTCATACTTGACCTGCTGACAGTTCA
>NW_017673737.1:121959-122296 GCF_001879085.1 Nicotiana attenuata
ACTGAGTGACCGTCATAGACCCCTGCTGGAGACGCTCAAACTGTCTCCGGTAAGCATCCCTCTGAGTAACGGGAAGAAACTTTTCTAGAAACAACTCTGAAAACTGAACCCAAGTCAAAGGCGGCGACCCTGCTGGTCTTGGCGGATCCAGATAGACGAAAGGCCGCAAAATCAACTCTATTGGACTCCACAATGCCCATGTTCCGAAGAACCTCGTAGCAGTTATATAAGAAATCCTGGGGGTCCTCAAAAGAAGCTCCGCTGAATGTAGCAGTGAAGAGCATGGTGAACCTGTCCAGCCTCCACAAAGCATCTGTGTACGGGGATTTGACGGCGG
>NW_017673738.1:0-6814 GCF_001879085.1 Nicotiana attenuata
CAGTTCTAGCCTTAGCTCGAAATAACACCCCTACGGCCAAAGGCCATTGCCAAAGAGAAGAATTCGACCTCGCTCGAATTTTAACGAATCAACATTCGGCCTCGTCCGAATCAATATTCGGCCTCGTCTGAATCAATGTTCGGCCTCGCCCTAATCAACCTTCGACCTTGCCCGAATCAACATTCGGCCTCCACGCCCAAATGTGATTCGGCCTCCTCGCCCGAATCAACCTTCAGCCTCGCCCGAATCAACATTCGGCCTCCACGCCCAAATGTGATTCGGCCTCCTCGCCCGAATCAACCTTCGGCCTCGCCCGAATCAACATTCGGCCTCCTCGCCCAAATGTGATTTGGCCTCCTCGCCCGAAGATCGGCACCCTCAGCCGCGATCCATACTAGTCGAGCTCCCCATCCGAATTTTTCGAACTTCAATTAATGAAGTCTGCTCACCGAGCTCGACCGAGAGACGACCTCGATAAGCGGAGGGACTAACTGTATGGGTTAAAATCAGATAAGAGAAATTCAGCATGCGGAGACAATAGGCCGAGGTCGGGCAGTCATCAATAAGGCCGAGGTCGGGCAGTCATCAATAGCCCGAGGTCGGGCAGTCATCAATAGGCCGAGGTTGGGCAGTGATGAAACAGCTAGTTTGCTTTGAATTCGTCAAAGGGAATATTCTACTGAATATTCCCTCTAATTGTACTTTTTAAGGGTTCTCTAGGGATACCCTTTATAAATAGGAAGAGAGGACTTCCCAAAAGGGGGGCTCTCTCTCTCTCTCCCTCTCCCTCTCTCTAGAAAATATGTAAACACACCTCTCTAGAAAATATTTAATGTTACTTAATGCATCTCTCTTTATGCTATTAAATTTGGCCATAATCACTGCCAGCATTTATACTCAGCTATATTTTTCTATTCATATTATTCATCTCGGATCTAGAATTAATTATCCTTAACTAGGATTTACCCTCCATCTTCTTATTTAATTAGTTTAACAAAAAAGGTCTCTTACTTTTTGCTCAAACAAAGTATTTACCTCGAAAATACGAGTAACAATTAAATTTGATTTGTGATTTTAAAGATATGTGATTTAGTTCAATACTAATTAATAATCAAGAAGTATAAAGTATAGATGAAAGAAATAAATGAATCAAACCAATGTTACCAAGCAGTATCGACCTCGAGCTTAGTGGCCTCGAGATGAACCAAGAACAATAAAGTAAGAGCAGTAAAGAGAAAGGACAACTCTGATGAACAATGAGCCAAAAAAGTAAGATAGTATATTCTTTGCCAATGATTAGATTGTGTTTACAAATGATTGGGGGTCCCCTTTATATAATATGGGAACCTAAATAAGGTACATTTCCATTTATAGTAAATAATCTTATTGGGACAGCTGTCTAACCGCCTAGTACGAAATCGTACAATTCTATTCCGGGATTTGCGCCATGATTTTGGGGACGTGGCAGGAATCTCGCTCATTCTGTTAGAAATCCATAACGGCATTATTTCGGTGACGAGCATACTCGGCTTCGACATTCATCTTACTTCAATCTTCGGGCATTGCACTCTGTCTTCGAGCTCGAGTCTGGCCCATCGAGCTCGAACTCGACCTTACCTGAACTCGGGCCTAAGGCGATCCCTCGAGCCTGGGAAATCGGGCATACCTGATTTCTACCGTATACAGATAGTCCCCGCGTTTCTTAGAGTAAGACGATACGAAACGATTTGATCATCGATATTCCAAATCCTCGATCATGATGTCAATCTCGTGATGTCAGCGGCTGAAGTGATTGAAAAGTTGTTTCGGCATAGTTCCCAAGGTCATTAATTGGAGGCGACTGATGGTCGACTATTCGGCTTCCCCAACACGCTTGAGTGGCCTCTATAAATAGGCCAACTTCATGATTTTTGCAAACTTTACTTCTCAAATCACTCTTAAAACCCCTTTAACTCCTTCAACTTCTTTGAGTTCACTCTTCTATCAATTTGCTCTTAATACAGTATCTACTCCTCCTATTCTTTTGAACTTAAAAACCGCAATGGTTAAGACATCTAAAACGGTTCCTCAGCAAGAAAAAGTTTCTTCATCATCGCGGTCGGCCAGAGGTAGAGCGGTGGTGCCACCTCTTATCGAGGAGTGTATTCCCCCGCTGTGTGAACTAACTTTCGATTTCAAAATTAATAAACCTGCATCCACACCAGGCCGATGCGAGCCCACGTCTCGATACATCTGCTTGATAACCGAAGATGAGCTCGAGCAGGTAAAAGAGGACTGCAACTGGAAGGACAAAGACGTAGTGATCACTTCCCCTGAAGAGGACATCACTACTCATAAGGTAGGGTACTTAAGCGTGTATACCTACCCATTCACTTTGGGTCCGTAGATCCAGCTCTGGGTCCCATAGACCCAGTGATTCTTGATTTTTGCCAACTGTACCAAGTGACGCTTGGCCAGATCTACCCTTCATTTTGGCGCATCGTCAACCTAGTTGGGTATTTCTTGAGCTTGGTCGAGGGGATGCCTTTCACCCTCGACCACCTGATCAGGCTATACAGCCCTCACCTTTATCGAGGTGGCCTGATAAAGCTGCAACGTCGATCCATAAAATCTCTCTTCTCCAGCATCGATGAGGACAAGGACCGAGGATGGATGAGCCGGTTTGTCCGAATCAGGACCTCTGACCTGATTCCTGCTGAGAGGATGCCATTCCCCGAGGAATGGAACATGAAACGTAAGTAAAGGTTTACCGGTAGTGACTTTATGTTCTGCTTTCCTTACTCTCTCTCGACCCCATCCTTTTCTTGATCTAATCCCTTCCCCATGGTGCAACTGTTCCTTGGTTTCCTAGTTCGGTCCCAGACCTTGAAGGTTGGGTTCGGCAACTGGCCTCTACTTCTTCATATGCGGAACGCAGCTGGCGTGACCTGGCCAAGGGTTGATGGGAGACTAAAAACCATGGTAAGTTCTCTTGTTTGCCTACTTATGTTTCTTAGTGAAATACTCACTCATCTTTATGCAGGCCTCGGAGACATTGTTGCTATGCAGCCGCCCCGCCTGGTGAAGAAGAAATTTCGAAGCCCTCCAAGGAAAAGAAAAGAAAGAGGGGGTCGCCCGTAAATTCCCCGAAGCCAAAGAAAATCAAGGCTCGGAAGCCTAAGACCGATATCGTGGTCCGGTCTCCAGAAACTGCCCAACGCCTTCGAGATGAGGATGAAGAGGAGGAAGATGACGACTGCCTGATGGTGGCTGATGCAGTTCATTCTCGAGCTGAAGAAATCTCGGAAGGGAGTTCGAGCAAAGTCCCCGAGCCATCGGGCAACAAAAAAGCACCTCGTCTTGGAGGTCATTTGGAGGGTGAGAGCGAGGGGCCTGGTTCCGAGGTCCTCCAAAGAGAAAGGAATGTCCCTAGTGGATCACTTGGGATAATCGACGTAGATGAATCGCCTCCTGGTCCTGAGTTCTCGGAGGGGCAATTTCGAGATGCCCAGAACCTTAGAACTACCGATGTGGGAACGAGCTACAAAGGGAATGATATCTTTCGAGATTGTCTTGCAGGGGTCGAAGACGGTCCCGACCCAGACGCTTCATTTATTTTTGAAGAGGCCCAGCGGCTCTTCAAACAAGTAAGTTTCTGACCTTAAAATCATACCTGTGCTTTATCTCGTTGTTCTGAGTCTAACTTTTCCCTTTTGTGAAGGCTGTGACGCTCCATCGAGAAGCGTTTTCTAAGTATCGAACCGAGCTTGCTTGATGTGAGGCCGAGATCAAGAAGCTCGCAGAAGAGAGGGATGGCCTTAAGCGCCTTTATGTTCAGAAAGAGGAGGAGACCAGGGATCTCCGAGTTGAGTTGGCGAAGGCTCATCGAGAACAGACCGAGCTTATCGAAAAGGTAATATACCTTTTGAGGATTTTTTATGCATTTATCCAATTGGGTGACTAACAATTTAACTTTGCAGGCCCAGCCGAAGGGCGAGTTGGTGGAACATCTTTGAGAGGAGCTCAAGATAAAGGATGTCGAGACCTTGGGATGGAGGCAATGTATGGACCGTCTTGCCTCCGATAAAGATACTCTTCGGGAGCAGCTGACTTCAATTGAACGCTAGCTTCAAAGTGTAAAGGAGGAAATCCTGGGCCGAAATCGCAAAATCGAGGAGCCTATCATTCATCTTTATCAAATGAAAGAGGATCCGCCTCACTCAAGATTGGGTGAATCTTTTCCTCTATTTATATTTATTGCCATTTAATGTTACTTAATGCATCTCTCTTTATGCTATTAAATCTGGTCATAATCACTGCCAGCATTTATACTCAGCTATATTTTTCTATTCATATTATTCATCTCGGATCTAGAATTAATTATCCTTAACTAGAATTTACCCTCCATCTTCTTCTTTAATTAGTTTAACAAAAAAGGTCTCATACTTTTTGCTCAAACAAAGTATTTACCTCAAAAATTCGAGTAACAATTAAATTTGATTTGTGGTTTTAAAGATATGTGATTTAGTTCAATACTAATTAATAATCAAGAAGTATAAAGTATAGATGAAAGAAATGAATGAATCAGACCAATGTTACCAAGCAGTATCGACCTCGAGCTTAGTGGCCTCGAGATGAACCAAGAACAATAAAGAAAGAACAGTAAAGAGAAAGGACAATTCTGATGAACAATGAGCCAAAAAAGTAAGATAGCAAGTTCTTTGCCAATGATTAGATTGTGTTTACAAATGATTGGGGGTCCCCTTTATATAATAGGGGAACCTAAATAAGGTACATTTCCATTTACAGTAAGGAATCTTATTGGGATAGCTGTCTAACCGCCTAGTACGGAATCGTACAATTCTATTCCGGGATTTGCGCCATGATTTTGGGGACGTGGCAGGAATCTCGCTCATTCTGTTAGAAATCCATAACGACATTATTTCGGGTTCGAGCATACTCGGCTTCGGTATTCATCGTACTTCAATCTTCCGGCATTGCACTCTGTCTTCGAGCTCGAGTCTGGTCCATCGAGCTCGAACTCGACCTTACCTGAACTCGGGCCTAAGGCGATCCCTCGAGCCCCGGAAAATCGGGCATACCTGATTTCTACCGTATACAACAAGAATAATAAATATAGATAATACATAGAGGTGTTTAACGCACAAACCTTAGATCTCGTGTAGCTGGGTTGTTTGGACGGAGAAGGGGGTCGACTGGACTCCTCGAAGCTAACATCAACCGCGCTTCCTCCACCTCCTCCGCTGACAGAGGTGGCGCCACTCCAGCAGGGGCGGCTCAAGCATATATGGGGCCTAAGGCGAAAGTTTAATATGGGCCTTATTTTTCATTGTTTGTCAAAAAATTTGTCAAGAGCTACTTTTTGAGATTTTATTAAATTTTTAACTTTTCTTTTCTTTTGTATTTTTGAATAACCATATGCATATTTTCTTGTTGACATATTTATATTCTAAAAAAAAAATTTAAACAATATGTACAGAGTAAATTAATAAAATAATAAATAAAAAGTAAAAATAATACTAGAAAGTTAGAATGATATTACCCAATAACTGACTGGTTCAAGAAGTTTGAAGACTTTGATTCCAAAATATCTAGTTGTTGGCTTGTTGGAGTCTTGGAGAAAGAAAGAGATCCAGTAGAAAGAATTAAGAAGATGAGCATGAATCATGAATAAAGAGAAAGGAAGAAGATATATCTTCTGGAATATGAAGGATGAATAAATAGCACGAATTGAAACGTTGGCTAGGGATTACTTGGAAGAATAAAAAGTAGAGTTGTCAAATCAAATCAAAGTGACAACTATTTTCCTACTATTTTAAACTTTAATTTATTAATATATCTAAAGTTTTTCTTTCTTTTTATATGAAAAGTACAAATGTACTATATACATATATTTTTTTTAAAAAGAAAAACCTATAAACCTATAAAATATGCTCCTTATTCCTAAAAAATGGGGCCCCCAAAATTGGGGGCCTAAGGCACTTGCCTTACCCCATATTATGTTAGAGCCGGCCTGCACTCCAGGACAAAGGAGTATTGATACTAGCACTTGGAGCCACTTGTTTCTTAGTACGGCGCTGACGCACACTCCACTGTATCGGCGGCTTTGACTTGGTTGTGGATATTGACGCCACCTGGTTGAGACACAACAGTAACTCTGCCACCACAGTGTCGTCAATAGTAGCCTCTTTTACCCACTCCTCTTCAGTCATGACTCATGGTGGTCTGCTTACACTTCTCTTGAGTTGGAAGCTTGAAAGAGAGGGCAAAAAGTAGAGTAATTTTGATAATGGGAAACAGAAGTGTAGTGTAAGAGAGGTGGAAGAAGAGAGAGAGGGGGGAAAGAAATGGAAGGAATTACTAAGATGGTGTTGGGTGGCAAAACTAATAACTGAAGAGTAATTAGTACTATAAAATAGTTAATGTCTGACTGACAAGAGTTATATGTGTGTGTAGGAATGGACTACGTGAGTTAGATGCCCCTCTTAGGATTCCAGAACTCAATTGTGGTTCTTTTGGGCTCAAAGTACACAAATAAGTGTTAAAAAAAAGTTACCTTTCTATATATAATGCCAAAATATCCCGTGCTATACCTTAACGGTAACTTTTGCCGTTAAGGTATAGCGCGGGGTATTTTGGCGTTATATATACTGACGATTTGACTGACAGGTATAACGTGAAGATTTTTGGCGCTATACCTATATCGCCAAAAATCAGCGCGCTATACCCCTGATTAAATAATCCCCTTCGCCTTCTTCCCGACCAGAACTCCTCCCCCCATTTTTTTTTTACCTTTTCTGGTCCCCCCCCCCCC
>NW_017673738.1:7745-118500 GCF_001879085.1 Nicotiana attenuata
ATGATAGTTTGGTGCTACTGGGCCTCAAATATCGAGCCTGGAACCCATAGGAATACAAACTTTGTACAATTAAATAATTAAAAATTGAGAATTTAAATTATAAAACAAACACACAAAATTATAAAAATTTTGAATTTGACACACATAATTATTCATGATAGTTTGGGGCTACTGGGCCTCAAATATCGAGCCTGAAACCCATAGGAATACAAACTTTGTACAATTAAATAATTAAAGATTGAGAATTTAAATTATAAAACAAACACACAAAATTTTAAAATATTGAATTTGACACACATAATTATTAATGATAATTTGCTGCTACTGGGCCTCAAATGTCGAGCCTGGAACCCATAGGAATACAAACTTTGTATAATTAAATAATTAAAAATTGAGAATTTAAATTATAAAACAAACACACAAAATTATAAAAATATTGAATTTGACACACATAATTAGTCATGATAGTTTGGTGCTACTGGGCCTCAAATATCGAGCCTGGAACCCATAGGAATACAAACTTTGTGCAATTAAATAATTAAAAATTGAGAATTTAAATTATAAAACAAACACACAAAATTATAAAAATATTGAATTTGACACACATAATTATTGATGATAGTTTGGTGCTACTGGGCCTCAAATATGGAGCCTGGAACCCATAGGAAAACAAACTTTGTACAATTAAATAATTAAAAATTGAGAATTTAAATTATAAAACGAACACACAAAATTATAAAAATATTGAATTTTACACACATAATTATTCATGATAGTTTGATGCTACTGGGCCTCAAATATCGAGCCTGGAACCCAATAGGTATATATACTTTGTACATTTAAATAATTAAAAATTAATAATTTAATTATAAAACAAACACACTAAATGGTAAGACAATTGAAATTGACACACATAATTATTCATGATAGTTTGATGCTACTGGGCCTCAAATATCGAGCCTGGAACCCAATAGATATATATACCCTGTCCATTTACAGATTAAACATACAATTAATGTTGTTTAATTTACAGCTGACGAAATAGACGTGTCGCCTATACATCTCGGCCCTTACTCTCCTGAGCTATTAGTGCTATAGGGAGATCATAGGTCCGCCCATAAATGGGACGGAGAGTTACTGTCCCAGACTCTCCGCGCTAGGAGAGTAGACGACCTGTGGGATTTTTTTAGGGATAGAGATCTCCATCCCCGTGTAGTCCAGCGCCTGCAAGATACGGGATTCTATAGGATTATTCAGATCGGGCGGATGCAGCTCGACTGGGCTTTGATCACGGCGTTGATTGAGCGGTGGCGACTGGAGACGCACACTTTCCACTTGCCCATTAGCGAGACCACCATCACGCTGCAGGACGTGGAGGTTTTATATGGCCTGCCCGTTAATGGAATGGCCGTTTCACTGCCTATTGCTATGAGATCTATGTCGCGTGTGGATTATTTGGACATGCTGCAGCAGCTCATGGGTTTCAAGCCACAAGACGAGGCTGCATCGTCGGGGGCCAGTCGGTTGACTTTGACCCCTATTAGATAGTACCTGGAGGTACTCCACCCCGATATCACCAATGATACAGAGGAGCTACATATTACCAGTATACGAGGTTGTTGTTGCTTCTTCTATTTGGGGGGGTCTTGTTCCCGAACACTTCGGGTAACCTAGTCAGCCTGAGATTTCTTCATCATATTCAGCTGCTAGATGAGTTACCCTATTACAGCTGGGGTGCTGCTGTTCTCGGCTACATGTACAGGCAGATGTGCCGGGCGAGCATGGGCACCCAGAGTGATGTTTGTGGTTTTCTGCCGCTTCTACAGGTGATAACATATTCGATTAATCTGTTCATTAGTTCCAATTCTACCTAGTTAGAATTTATCTTAAACCTTACGTCAACTTTGTATGTTAGGTTTGGGCCTGTGAGCGGTTCTTGCAGTTTCAGCCACCTCTACCACAATTACCTCCTAATGTAGCACCTCCGTTTCTCCCTCTATCCAGGAGGTGGGTTCTCCGCCGTACACTTTCACGAGAGTATGATGCTCATCATAATCTCCCCCTCTACAGGGATGTGTTGGATATGCTGGAGGGCGCACATGTAAATATGAACCTAAACTTACCTGGTATAGATTAACTTAGTGTTGCGCATACTCACGTTTTGTGTTCTTATTCGATAGTTCATCTGGACGCCATACATCGACGATTTGATAGGTGGCCTGCCAGATTGTTGCTCGGCAGGCCGACTGATTTGGAGCACTTCTGCCCCGCTCATATGCCTCGATATTGTGGAGCATCATGCCTCAGAGCGGGTACTTCGCCAGTTTGGCCGCCCGCAGTATATACCGAGGGGGCCTATATGGGAGCCTACACATTATCAGAGGGATGATCCTTCCAGGGCGGACGACGCATTTATAGCATGGGTAGCGGCGCAGATCCATACTTGGGACCAGCGAGATCGGATGATTCCGCCCCCACCTACACAGATCCAGGCGGTGGCTATTCAGAGGTATATGTCCTGGTACCGCCACGTTACCCGACTTTTTATCGGGAACCCTATTCATCAGGCTGGCGGTCGGTACGTTCCATACGTCGGGAGACACGAGGCCCTGGTATGTTTTCTGTTATTATTAATTATATAACTGTAACTTAGTGCAATATATGTAGTTTATATTTTATACGTTGTGCAGGCTATTGGACTACATACAGTCTATCAGATGGGACTGCAGATGCAGGATCATGTCGGCGATCCTGCGGCCGCCTTGCAGGATTACAGCCGTCGATTTGTAGAGGTGGCTGCCCGGACACTGCAGCGAGCCCGAGAGGATCAGCGTTTGGCACACATGCCTGATTATGTGGAGCCAGGGCGAGGCCCTGGTGTCGCACGAGGTGGTGGTGCCCGACGAGGTGGTGGTGCCCGACGAGGTGGTGGTGCCCGACGAGGCAGGGGTGCCGGACAATGTGGTGGTGGGCGGAGAGGAGGTGGTCCCCAGCAAGGGGGCGTTGAGGCCCCTACTGATGATGTTGCTGCTGATCTGCCGGGTGGCCTACATGAGACGGACATGCCGTCATACAGCCTTGGGATGGATCTCACTCTAGGGACTTCGTAGGTGACCTCGTCAGGTCAATTATTGATCACGGGCACGGACCTTTCTAGAGTGTATTGGGATACATACTTTCCAGGCCCGTCTACTGTTGCTGAGGATCGGCCGACCCGAGATTTACATAGTGGGCGCCGGCTGAGATATGGTTCATCATCACAGGCGCAGGTATGGTTTTCTTAGTATTGAATTACAATTTGTTTTTATTTTTCTCATTTATTTTCCATAACTTTATTAATTTCCTTTTTAAGTCTTTGTGCGATGCTGACATGGCTGCGACAGATGATTACATTCAGGAGCCCGACGAGATCGTGGTAAGACAATTTAAATTGTTGTGACTTATTATATACTTTGCTATACTGAGCTTTCAATTCTTATGTAGGTTTCTACTGGACTGACGGCCCCTTCTGCCGTTCCTGTCAGCACCACTGATGATCATGCTGCGGCGCATCCGGTTATAAGAAGGCGACTTGATGATGATGATCCCGATAGCGTACCCAAGCGGGATGCGATGCGCCTCAGGCCAGCGGCTGCGTTGAAGCACACTGGATGCGGGACACATTGATTTTCTTTCCTTTTTTTGGTATTTGATGTAAATAATATTTTTGTATATACATTAACAATAATTTTTATATAATATGCGCATTACTTTTTTATTTCTCCGTTCATTAGTTAGTTTCGTACTACAACACAAACACAAGCATTAAAACTTAACTTCCATTACAATTAATGAAAATAAAGTTCAGTACAACTAATTTAGTTTAATACTACAACACAAACACAAACATAGCAACTTAACATAATTAAAATTCAGTACAACTAATAAAAATACACGACACGGGAAACATAAAGATAAAGTAATACACTAAACACATACATTCCAATGTTTAGTCCCTGCCGTCCATTATTCTCTGCTCCAACCGCTTAAATTGTTCTTCCAGCTTATTTTTTTTCTTCTTCTACCTCTTTCAGTTTCGCTTTCAACTCCGCAACCTCTCTTTTATGTTCTCTTTCACGTTCCCACTGTTGTAAACACAAATTATGAAGATGCTGCAAAGATTCTTTATAGCATTCCTGATAACAAGGTTCATCAACCCATACCTCAAAATCGCAAATAGGTTCGTCTGGAACCTTATAAAACTTGTTCACACAGTGCCAGTAGCGCCGTCCAACTTCACCATTATCCCAACATCTTTGCATCGTGCATTTTTTTCCACACTCGCACCTTGGTACATAAAGAGGTCGAGACATTTGTGCGTTAAAAAAACCTTGCTTTTCTATCAGATTTGCTATTACTTATTGTTGAGCGCAGAAAATAACTACAATGAGCCCGTTATTTATAGGCAAGACAACACACATAACGTAGTATTTGACCGCGCTATGCTTTGCGTGTTAAAGGTTCTGACGGGTACGAAATAACTTTATGTCAGTTGGACAGCTTTTTCAGTTCGACAAGACAACACACATAACGTAGTATTTGACCGCGCTATATATACACATAACGTAGTATTTAACCGCGTTATGCTTTGCGTTTTAAAGGTTTTGACGGGTACGAAACAATTTAATGTCAGTTGGGCAGCTTTTTCAGTTCGACAAGACAACACACATAACGTAGTATTTGACCGCGCTATGCTTTGCGTGTTAAAGGTTCTGACGGGTACGAAACAGCTTTATGTCAGTTGGGCAGCTTTTTCAGTTCGACAAGAAAACACACATATATAAAATAACAAACATAATTAACATTAAATTAATCAGCTTTATGAAATTTCAATGTTGTTTCCAGTTCTTCCGAATATATAATTCTTTTTAATTATCATTAAAAAAACTGAAATGGAAAAGTTAAATCATAATTAACAAACATAATTTTATTTTATAAATCTTGCAACATAAATAAAACAACTAAATATTACAACATAAACTCATTGATAGTTAGGCACACTAGAAGAACACCCACAACGAGCTTGATTACTATTGCCACCCAAACCAGCCGAAGGACATTTTTGACGGTCGTGTCCTGTTTGCGAGCATATACCACATCTGCGCGCATAAACGATATCACTAACATCCATTTGGTTCCGTATACGCGTTCTCTTCCGCACCTGTATTCGACGCAAATAGGACTTGTTACACACCATTTTAAATGGTTCAGGCGGCCAATAATGCTCAGGATCCACTGGCTGCAACTGCCCACTATATGTGTTTAGGTACTTGGCAACACTATATTGTTGATCAACATAGTTGGTTATACCTAAACCAACTTTTTGAAAGCACTTGATGGCATGTGAGCAAGGCATGTGGTAGATGGACCATTCCCCACAAGAGCATAACCTTCTAGATTCATTTACAGTATGTACATTATTCCCCCGATTTGCATGGATAGCGGTTATCATACTGCAAAAATGAATGCCATTCTGCTCTCCGTCTGTATTTCTCAAATCTCTTCATTGGCACTGGCATAAATTCAACACCCCTTTCCATCAATGATGTTGCAGCTGCAGACCTTTGAACAAACCTCTCCGCCATCTGCTTGAACGACATCCGCACCATGGCTGTGACAGGCAATCCTCTTGCCGACTTCAATAACCCGTTGAAAGACTCTGACATATTTGTAGTCAGAGTTCCCCATCGTCTGCTACCATCCCCATGCAAAGTCCACTTTTCAGGGTCATGTCGCATTAACCAACGATAGGCTGCCTCGTCTTCTTGCCTGATATATTCCATGTGCCTCCGAAATTTATGCTGTTGGTGGTCTGTTGCTGCCATCCACATCAAATCATGCAGATCCTTGTTGGGATATGCCTTCTGGAAATTGGCTTTAATATGCCTAACACAGTAACGGTGGTAGGCATAAGGTTCTTGCCATGCAAGCAAGTTCTCCACAGAACTTGAGATACCACCGTGCCGATCAGATATTAGACAAATACCGGAACGCTGTTTGACAACGTGTGTGAGCACCTAATTTTTGCCCTACATGAAAATAACTCCTAAAAATAAACAGAAAATAATTTTAATTGATTTTAAAAGTTTTCTTTATTTTAGTTGCATTTCATGCATTTTAATATTTTAAAATCATAGAAAAATCATNAAAATCAAAGAAAAAGAAAAATGAAAAAAAAAGATGTTTGATTTAGTCTTCCTACCCCAAAGTTAATTAGCCCAAATTCATGACCCAAATCCCTTCAAGCCCAAAAATATTGAGCCCATACCCATTCCCCATTTGACCTAACCTAATCCCTACCCCTATAAAATAACACTTAACTCCTAAGTTTTCAATTCCTAAAACCTAGACAAAAACAAGAACGGCAGCTTTTGGGCAGAAGGGAGCTTCCATTTTTTTAGAGAAAGAAAAGGTTGATCCTTCAATTTTTCCATTTTTGAACATCACAAACGACCAAGAAAACAAATACCACATCCCATCATCTTCCTCATAAGATCCCAGCACCAAAAGGAGCACACGAACTCCTTTGATCATTTTTTTGTTTCCATAGCTATTTAAATCACTTTTACCCACCAGCATTTCTTCTCATAAGGGATCTTCGGATGAGTTCAGTGATGCCAATGTCCAACTTGTACTAGTTGTTGTTCAGAAGCTTCAGGAAAAGAAGGAAACTAGAGCTTGTGTGGTGTTTCCTGACAAACCTGAAAAGCGAGGGCCTCCGAGATTTTCAAAGCAGCTCTTGACTCAATAGATGGTATTATCATTGGGACCTTGGATGATATTCCTAGTGGCTCTGTGACCTCATTCTTCAGATTTGTAAGGAATACACTGGACTTCGATTTTGACGGTGATAATGAAGATGAGGACCATACGTTGGCAAGTGCTGTCCGATTTACTCTAAATCAAGAATTTTAAAGAGCATAAATATCGAGGGATGGTATGCTTTCTCAGATATTTGGAGGTTTTTGGTTTATTTGAGGTCGAGTTTGGGTATCGAGTGTTTCCGTTGTCGATTCGAGGTTCCGTTTTGAAATTTTGGTATTTCAGTTCAAGGATTGTTGCCTTGTTTAGCCCGATTGATTTGCAATTTTCAGCTTTGTTCATCAATAAAAGGTCCATTTCTCAATTTTCATTCTCATTTTCATTTTATTAAAATAGCTTGGTGCGTGTGTTGGTTGATTTGTGATTCTACGTTGTTTGAGTAGCATGTCTTAGTTTTTGTTTAAATTGTTTTAATTAGTTTTTATTTCGATTGTGATGTATCTCGTCTAGTCTTGATTTTTGAATAAATGCTTTTAATTGGGTAGATGGAAAATCGGAGTTGTTTCTTTCTTGGCAAGGAATAAGAATAGGCCATGGGTTGTGCTAAGTCAGAAGAATGTGTAACTCTTAAGCCTCACAACAACCTTAAAGATTAGGAAAATAATTCAAATGCGCTAGTTGCTTTAGGCGCGATTAATAAAATTATCGTGATCACGGGTACGGTTCCCGTGGCGTGGTCATGATACGTAAATCTCAATTCGGGTGTGCATTTCATGTGATCCGATCATAACAACTTTTATTAATAATAAAATAAAATATGTCGCGAATCGCGGGTGCATTTCATATAGCGTGGTTTGTGGTGTGTTCCAAAAATGGCAAGTGTACGACAATCGTAACTTGTTCAAGAAATAATTCCATAAATCCTAAAAAGGGTTTACAGTAATTAAAAGCGGTTATAAAGTTTCAAAATGCACAATAGGTTTAAAACATGTAGTAAATCAGATAATAGGCCAATTTTAATAGTTTAAGCGACCGTGCTAGAACCACGGAACCCGGGAATGCCTAACACCTTCTCCCGGGTTAGCAGAATTCCTTATCTAGAATTTCTAGTTTCACAGACTTTTAAATAAAGTCATTTGCGATTTTAAAATAAACCGATGACTTGGGACACCAAATAAACTATTCCAAGTGGCGACTCTGAAAAATAAATAAATTAATTCCATTTCGATTAATGTCACTTTAATTGGAAAAACTCCCTTATACCCCCTTCCGGGTGGTAAAAAATGAGGTGTGACAGCTCTGGCGACTCCGCTGGGGATAAGAACCCAGAACTTCGGGTTCAGGGTTCAGAATTCGAGCTTAGAATAACTGTTATAGTTGGCTTTTATTGATTAACTGATTTTTACGTGTTTGAGTCTAATGTGCTAAATGTCGCTTTTACCGCTTTGATATTGCTTGGACTGTATATAAACTGTTACGAAACCCTCTTCTCTCTGAGTCTTCTAAATCATCTGGGAAGCGTGCATTTCTTGTGGCTTCTTTTCTATTAGAGTCATATCCCAATTTTAGAACGAGGTTCGGATAAGTTGCAAAGCCGGCGAAGCTTCTGTATTCCCAGTACGCTGTCCCCCCCTCGGCTCGAGTTGTCCGCTCGGGTAAGCCAGGTCTAGAGCAATACACCCAGGTTTTAAACCTAGAATAACACAGCCTCATGCCGAATCCCTAGTAGGAACGCTTGTTTGCATCACGTGCATTTGACTTTGGGGGCTCAACATAGGGGTTGGGTCCGTCTAGGACAGGTGTACCCAAATTAAAAGACCATCCTGATGCATCTTACGTGCTACTTGCGTATCTGTCTATTTCGGCTTGCATGTTGACTGGCTTCTAGAATAGAGAAAGAAAATGGAAAAAAAAAGAGGAAAAAAAATCAAAAAAAAAAGAAAAAAGAAAAAAGAAAATCGAAAAAATAAGAGTGAGAGATAGGTATTCCAAATTCAAAATTCTGCCTATTTCCAAAAAAACAAAGAGAAAGAAAATAAGTGAGTGTTTTCAAAAGTCATGTTTTTCCTGTTCCGTCAAAACTGGCAGAACTACGCGGGTCTAATTTTCACCGGATGTGAGATACGTAGGCAAACCTCATCGGTTCCGGCCCACAATTTTTAAAAAATCTAAAAATATTTTCCTTTACTTCCTTATTTAGAAAGTCTTTCTTTTAGACTCCACTTTTTATTAAAAAATACAAAAATATTTTCTTTAATTTCTTCTCAAAATCCAAAAATATTTTGATTCTTCTTTCGAAAATTGAAAATAAAATTCAAGATTCAAAAATATTTTCTTTTTTGCTTTAGAAGTATTTCTTTCATAAATTCAAAATAAAAGTCCAAAAATCCAAAGATTGAAATCAAGAAATATTTTCTTCTTCTTTA
This sequence comes from Nicotiana attenuata, assembly GCF_001879085.1. NCBI lineage: Eukaryota > Viridiplantae > Streptophyta > Magnoliopsida > Solanales > Solanaceae > Nicotiana > Nicotiana attenuata. The sequence goes on from NW_017673738.1 coordinate 16,973, forward strand.
TAAGTCTTTCTTTCGAAAATTAAAAAAAAAAAAAGAAGAAAATTCAAAATCCAAAAAAATAGATTTAGTTTATTTCCTTATTTTCTAATCTTCCCGAACTACGCAAGATCTGATTCATGTTCCCACATGATACGTAGGCAACCCACATCAGGTTCGATCACCATTAAAAAATGAAAAAAAATGAAAAAAAAAGTGAAAAAATGAAAAAAAAAAAAAAAGATGATAATAATAAGGACCGACTGAGTCCATTCTAAAGTGCCTTTTGTTTTGAATTGTGAAGAAACTTTGAGGTGGTTGGTTTGTGGTAAGCTGACAACACAAAATCCAAAGGAAAAAAAATGACAACTGACATCGAAGCTGTTGCAAGCAGTCATGAGACTCAGGGTCAGAGGGTTCAACAAGAGTCTACTGTGGTTGAGGAAAATAGAGTAATGAAATAAAAAATGACGAAAATGTGTCAAGCATGGGCCAACGGCCAAGGACCACCCTTTTCTTCTCATGGTTTCCCGGAGTTCACACCCATCTCGACTACTGCCATTCCGGTCTCATTGTCTGATCAATCCTATCCACCCGGGTTCAGTCATCATCCCAACTGTACGACTACAGCTCGAACTTCTGTTGTGCGCTCCCAAAGTTTGCCATTGACAACCAATCAGACAACCACTACTGTTATGCCCGTCTTCACCATCCCACAACCGACGGTGGTGCAGAAGAAAACTCATGAGTCACAATTTGCTACCCAGCAAGAGCAGTACCACTCTCCTGAGTACCACTCGTACTTGTTTGATCTTCCTACAAACATTGAGAAGCCTGCCCAAAAGATGGCACAGGAAGAAATGACCCAAAGACTGAAAAGCTTAGACCAACAGTTGAAAAACATGCAGGGGTTGTCAGGTCAGAAGAGTATTGCCTTCAAGGATTTATGTATGTTCCCCGATGATCGTTTGCCACTTGGTTTCAAGATCCCCAAATTTGAAAAGTATGATGGACATGGAGACCCCATAGCCCACCTGAAAAGGTATTGCAATCAACTAAGAAGTGCGGGAGGAAAGGAAGAATTACTGATGACTTATTTTGGGGAAAGCCTTCCGGGAGTAGCCTCCGAATGGTTTATGGATCAAGACAAATCTCGGTGGTATGTCTGGGACGACATGGCACATGCCTTTGTCAAATAGTTCCAATACAACATCGACATCGCCCCAGACCGCAATTTCTTTGCAAACCTGAAAAAGAAACCAACTGAAAGTTTCAGGAAATATGCCATTAAATGGAGAGAGCAAGCGGCTAGAGTTAAGCCACCCATGGATGACCACGAGCTTCCTTCAGGCTCAAGAGCCAGATTATTTTCAAAACATGATGTCCGCAGTGGGCAAATCCTTCTCGGAAGCAATCAAAATGGGAGAAATGGTTGAGAATGGTCTCAAGACAGGCAGAATTATAAGTCAAGCAGTTCTTAAAGCCGCAACTCAGGCTGTCTAGATTGAATCTAATAATTTTAGCGTCACGAATGAGAAGGATGAAGAAACCATGATGACAACAGGGTTAGTTAGAGGTCCCAGGAGAACATCTCGAAGGTATGAGCAGCCTCATCAAGTTTCCCATGACTCCCTGGAGCACTACTATCCACCTCAGAACTCACAATACTCTGTTGCTCCACCTCAGTATGCTGCCCAGCCACCAAATCACCCAAGAAGGCGAGCATGAGCATCACAAAATCTCCACCAGCCTCCACAAAATTTTCAAATGCCCTATAACCCACATCCAAGCCAGAGGAATAGAAGGGAACAAAGGTTGAAAGATAATTTTACACCAATAGGAGAGTCCTATGCAAGCTTATTTGAGAAGTTAAAGCATTATGACATGATTGCACCCATTCCTCCAAATTATGTAGACCCCCGTGCAAGAAGCCTTGACCCTTCTAAAAGGTGTGAATACCATTCCAATGCCCAGGGGCACAATGTTGAAAGCTGCCGGGATTTGAAAATAGAGATAGAAAGGATGATTCAGGAAAAACTGATTGTGATCCAAGACAATGACACCCAGAATATCACGCAGAATCCTTTATCTGCACATGATGATGCACATTTTGTGGGGATGATGCCTGGTGACATGGAGTATGAGAATCCTCTCGGGAACTTGCCGGCTAAAATTAGAGAAGGCCATGGTGATTCTGATGAGCAAATTTGTGGCTAAATGTCAAGCTTAGCAATTGAAAAGTCATTCTCTCCTTACTAGGAAGGAATCTTGGTAGCTTGTTTTGATATTTTTTCTATTGTTTGGATTATTTCAGGGTTGTGATCCAGATTTTATTTGTTTTGAGTCAAACCCTTCTATCCCTCTATTCTGTTTGTATGAGTCATGTCTGTTTTGTTGCTATTTTCATTATCCGGGTTATTTTAGGGTTGTAACTCGATATTAGGTTGTTTGTTTAGTTGTCAAACCCTTCCATCCTTATTCAATAAAATACAGTTTGTCCTTTTGTATCGTTCTATGCTTAGTTTCTTCCCCGCTAGTTTTAGTGACATGACATGCATGCGGACTTTTTGACCAGATCTTAGAAAACTGATTTAAGCTTGAATTGGATAACTGAGAAAAAGACACTTTTGAGGATGAAAAAGAGTTTAAATACCTTGGAATTAAGCCCGATCAAAATTCAAGTAGAACTAAAATAGTCATACCCGTGGAGGTTAAGGATCTTTACCTACAAAATCATTGTGAAGATCAAGTTGAGGAAGAATCAATTGAAGTTTGTTGGAAAGTTTGACATTAGGGGATAGAAAGTGTCTTGTGACCACGGCACACCAAGAAGATAGACATGTTCGTCAATGTTGTGATCGCAAAAAGATACTATGTTTGGCGTTCTCGAGGCTGGGAGGTCCTTTTTCTGCTATCCAGACACTTTATATCCTTCGCTACCCCTTTTGAGCCCGTGTTATTTTCTTTGACCACCCTCTTTTGGAATCAAGTTAGAGTCAAGAGTAAAAAAAAACCAAAAATGAAAAAAAAATAGAAAAAAAAGTCCATGTCCCAAGAGTACAAACTAGGGCAATTCTTAGAAAGTTCAAGTGAAAAAAAAATGAAGAAGAAATGAACTGGCAAAGGTCCATGCCCCCAGAAAATAGAAGCTGGGGCAACTTGTTTTGAAAACAACAAAAAAAAAGACAAAAGGAAAAAAAAAGAGAAAAAAGAAACAGAAAGAAAGATGAAAAATAGTTAGGTCAGATGTTTGAACTACGTTCGACTTGATTCCTTTAAAAACAAGGATACATAGGCAACCTCACGGTTCGGTCCAACCAAATAAGAATTCAAAAAAAAAAATCCCAAAAATCCCCAATAGTTGAAACTGGGCCAAAGATTTTATTTCACTTTTGAAAGAGTCGATTCCAAGTGTTGTAAGTCTACAACCCTTCATTTTAAGTCTACTTTGAGCCTTCATGCCGACCCTCATTTCCAACCTTATCCAAAAGTCTTCCAAATAAAGACCTCCCCGATCAGCCTTCAAGAATGCCAAGAGGCGCATGCAATAAGCAACAGTTGTCACACGACATAGAACATTGTCAAGTTGCTCACAAAAGAAAAAAGAAGGGGGAAGAAAAAGAAGAGGAAAAAGAAAAATGAGAGTCTTACTAGTGAAAACCCTCACGGGCACAGTAAGGCGAAGGTAAGTAGAGATGAATAAATGAGAGAGGCTTGTTGGTGAAAATCCCTCGAGGCACCACTAGTCGAAAGTGAGACATGAAGTTGATGCAAAGAATTGGCAAGAACAAGCCCGACTTCAAAGGTCATAAGAATTGCAAAAGGGAAGATTGGATTAGTTTGATAGATCAGGCCGTTGAGTCCAAAATGCATGTCATGACCATTAAGGCTAGTTATTAAAAAAAACTCTTCCTTCTGTCCTTCCGATAGGGCATTTCTTGTTAATACTTGTTTCTTTGCATCATTGTGTCCTTCGCTCCGAGTCAGTCCTCGTCAAAACAAGCAAGAAAAGATTTCAAAATCTGCTACCAGCTTTTCAGTTGCACAAAGTAAATTTGGCCAGCGCATCCAGTTGTTACTTTCAACATGCCTTGAGGATTCATGCAAAGGCTCCCCCCAAAAAGACTCTTGTCAGCCTACTTGGCGCAAGCAAAGATAACTTGTGATTCTTTCTGACAGACAAATTGCTCAAGAAGCAGGAAGTCATTCAAGATATCAGAGAAGGTCACCTAAGAAAAGATCTCCAGTTGGCATAAGGCTGATTGAGCCACAAATACAAATGGTACTGGGTGTGAAACAATTAGGGTTGATGCAGAGCAAAAGTTTCTTGAAACCGACTCAAGCTGATTGAGCAGAAGCCAAGCTGCCCAAGACTCAAGGCCACAAACCGACCACCATTTTCAAAAAACTGACAAATTTTTCTTTATGTGAAACAGGAACAAAGCAGTGCAAGGAACGTGGTTTAAAAAAAACAAGAAAGAAAAAAAAACAAAAAAAAGAGAAGAAAAAGAAAAGACGAGAAGAGCCGACAAAGGAAAGTTTTTCAAATCTTTGCCCTTATTTGTCTTGCTATTGTGCATAAAATCTTGCCATTGATCTTCACATGTTTTCCTCCTAGGATAAAAAGTCCTAGTCTAATGGATTTTCCTCCCTATAAAAGTCTTAGTCTGATGAATCTTTCTCCTAAGATAACATAAGAAACCTAGTCTGATGAATTTTCTCCTAGGATCGAAATCTTAGTCTGATGAATCTTTCTCCTAAGATAACATAAGAAAACCTAGTCTGATGAATTTTCTCCTAGGATAGAAATCTTAGTCTGATGAATCTTTCTCCTAAGATAACAAAAAAAGGGACCTAGTCTGATGAATTTTCTCCTAGGATCAAAATATTAGTCCGATGAATCTTTCTCCTAAGATAGAAAACCTGGTCTGATGAATTTTCTCCTAGGATCGAAATTTTAGTCTGATGAATCTTTCTCCTAAGATAGAAGACCTAGTCTGATGAATCTTTCTCCTATGATAGAAATCTTAGTCTGATGAATCTTTCTCCTAAGATACCAAAAAAAGACCTAGTCTGATGAATCTTTCTCCTAGGATAAACATCTTAGTCTGATGAATTTTTCTCCTAAGATAAGAAAACCTAGTCTGATGAATTTTCTCCTAGGATAAAACGTCTTAGTCTGATGAATTTTTCTCCTAAGATAGAAAACTTAGTCTGATAAATCTTTCTCCTAAGATAGCAAAAAAAAGGGACCTAGTCTGATGAATTTTCTCCTAGGATCAAAATCTTAGTCTGACGAATTTTTCTCCTAAGATAGAAAACCTAGTCTGATGAATTTTCTCCTAGGATAGAAATCTTAGTCTGATGAATCTTTCTCCTAAGATAAAAAAAGAACCTAGTCTGATGAATTTTCTCCTAGGATCAAAATCTTAGTCTGATAAATTTTTCTCCTAAGATAGAAAACCTAGTCTGATGAACTTTCTCCTATGATAGAAATCTTTGTCTGATGAATCTTTCTCCTAAGATAACAAAAAAAAAGGGAGACCTAGTCTGATGAATTTTCTCCTAGGATCAAAATCTTAGTCTGATGAATTTTTCTCCTAGGATAGAAATCTTAGTCTGATGAATCTTTCTCCTAAGATACCAAAAAAAAGGAAAAAAAAAGGGACCTAGTCTGATGAATTTTCTCCTAGGATCAAAATCTTAGTCTGATGAATCGTTCTCCTAAGATAATAAATTAGAAAACATAGTCTGATGAACTTTCTCCTAGGGTAGATGTCTTAGTCTGATGAATTTTTCTCCTAAGATATAAAAATCTAGTCTGATGAATTTTCTCCTAGGAAATTAAAAAAAAAAAGAGGATGTCTCGAAAAAAAATCATTTGTTGTTGCCTTTGAAAAAAAAGCGTTGGGGCAATTTGTTTAAAAGAATGATTTTCTCAAAAAAAAAATGATTTTTTTTAAAAAAAAAAAAATTCTTGGTTCATTTTAGACATAGGGTCTCCACTCCCTAGTCTCCTTTTCCAACATAGGGTCACCACTCCCTAGTTGATGATTTCCCAACAATAGGGTCTCCAATCCCTAGTTGATTTCATTTCTGATATAGGGTCTCCACTCCCTAATCTCTTTTTCCCAAGGACACACAATCCTGACTTTCATTGTTTTCTATAAAGAAGTAGTTTAGAATTTTTTTACAATAACTCACGAAATTTTCCTAGTAAAAACTGGGGCAGAAAAATTTCGTTCGATTGTTTGTTTTGGTGTATGAGCAGGTTTTACCTTGAGGCACAGGGTTCAAGACAACCAAAAGAATGAGTCTCAATCCAGAATAAAAGAAAAAAGAAGAAAAAGAAAAAGAAGTGAACTCAAAGTGCAAAAGTGGAGAAAAGATGTGGACTGCTCAAGACGTGATTGAAGTCACAAGCTTTGCATCTCCCGCCTTGATCCGAGAAGTTGAAAAAGGAATGAACCAGCACCTGCAGCTAACAAGCATCAAGATTCAGATCAGAGTCCGCATGAAGAACCAGCCAAGACTCAAGATCAAGCTTCAGAAGACTCATAGATAGGAATCTTGTAACTCGTAGTTGGTAGGCTTAGTTAGTCTTTTTCATTTTTGATTTTGATGTAATAACAGGACCGCAGACCGGAACCTCGACGGAACCTCACTCGACTCTCGAACTCATCACTCCATCATCCTTCCAGAACTACACTGACCTGATTCCTTTATAGCCAAGGATATGTAGGCAACCTCCGAAGCAAGGTTCGGTCACACTTTTTCAAAATGCTTCCAAATGGAGTTTCAAAGGGGCAAAAATTGCTCGTAATTGCTCACTTTATCTTTGCCCGAAAACTCTTCATGTTTCCGAGCAAAGAGGGGCAGCTGTGAGCACCTAATTTTTGCCCTACAAGAAAATAACTCCTAAAAATAAACAGAAAATAATTTTAATTGATTTTTAAAAGTTTTTCTTTATTTTAGTTGCATTTCATGCATTTTCAATATTTTAAAATCATAGAAAAATGATAAAAAAAATGTCACTTTTTATTTTCATGTCATCTTAGATCCAATTTGCATGTAGGAATTAATTTTATTAAGAAAAATCACAAAAAAATTATCATTTTTACATATTTAGCTTTTAGTCTTTAGAAAGTAGTATTTTTATTTAGTTAAGTTAATTAGTTGTTTTAATAGATAAACAATTTTAATTTTTACAAATTAGATTGATTTAGGATTTTATTAGATTTTAAAATCAAAGAAAAAGAAAAATGAAAAAAAAAAGATGTTTGATTTAGTCTTCCTACCCCAAAGTTAATTAGCCCAAATTCATGACCCAAATCCCTTCAAGCCCAAAAATATTGAGCCCATACCTCTTCCCCATTTGACCTAACATAATCCCTACCCCTATAAAATAACACTTAACTCCTAAGTTTTCAATTCCTAAAGCCTAGACAAAAACAAGAACGGCAACTTTTGGGCAGAAGGGAGCTTCCATTTTTTTAGAGAAAGAAAAGGTTGATCCTTCGATTTTTCCATTTTTGAACATCACAAACGACCAAGAAAACAAATACCACATCCCATCATCTTCCTCATAAGATCCCAGCACCAAAAGGAGCACACGGACTCCTTTGATCATTTTATGTTTCCATAGCTATTTAAATCACTTTTACCCACCAGCATTTCTTCTTATAAGGGATCTTCGGATGAGTTCAGTGATGCCAATATCCAACTTGTACTAGCTGTTGTTCAGAAGCTTCAGGAAAAGAAGGAAACTAGAGCTTGTGTGGTGTTTCCTGACAAACCTGAAAAGCGAGGGCCTCCGAGCTTTTCAAAGCAGCTCTTGACTCAATAGATGGTATTACCATTGGGACCTTGGATGATATTCCTAGTGGCGCTGTGACCTCATTCTTCAGATTTGTAAGGAATACACTGGACTTCGATTTTGACGGTGATAATGAAGATGAGGACCATACGTTGGCAAGTGCTGTCCGATTTACTCTAAGTCAAGAATTTTAAAGAGCATAAATATCGAGGGATGGTCTGCTTTGTCAGATATTTGGAGGTTTTTGGTTTATTTGAGGTAGAGTTTGGGTGTCGAGTGTTTCCGGTATCGATTCGAGGTTCCGTTTTGAAATTTTGGTGTTTCAGTCCAAGGATTGTTATCTTGTTTAGCCCGATTGATTTGCAATTTTCAGCTTTATTCATCAATAAAAGGTCCATTTCTCAATTTCCATTCTCATTTCATTTTATTAAAATAGCTTGGTGCGTGTGTTGGTTGATTTGTGATTCTACGTTGTTTGAGTAGCATATCTTAGTTTTCGTTTAAATTGCTTTAATTAGTTTTTATTTCGATTGTGATGTATCTCGTCTAGTCTTGGTTTTTGAATAAATGCTTTTAATTGGGTAGATGGAAAATCGGAGTTGTTTCTTTCTTGGCAAGGAATAAGAATAGGCCATGGGTTGTGCTAATTCAGAAGAATGTATAACTCTTAAGCCTCACAACAACCTTAAAGATTAGGAAAATAATTCAAATGCGCTAGTTGCTTTAGGCGCGATTAATAAAATTATCGTGATCACGGGTACGGTTCTCGTGGCGTGGTCATGATACGTAAATCTCAATTCGGGTGTGCATTTTATGTGACCCGATCATAATAACTTTTAATAATTATAAAATAAAACATATCGCGAATCGCGGGTGCATTTCATGTAGCATGGTTTGTGGTGTGTTCCAAAAACGGCAAGTGTACGACAATCGTAACTTGTTCAAGAAATAATTCTATAAATCCTAAAAAGGGTTTAAAATAATTAAAAGCGGTTATAAAGTTTGAAAATGCACAATAGGTTTAAAACATGTAGTAAATCAGATAATAGGCCAATTTTAACAGTTTAAGCGACCGTGCTAGAACCACGGAACCCGGGAATGCCTAACACCTTCTCCCGAGTTAACAGAATTCCTTATCTAGAATTTTTGGTTTCGCAGACTTTTAAATAAAGTCGAAATTTCCTCGATTTGGGATTTTAAAATAAATTGGTGACTTGGGCCACCAAATAAACTATTCCAAGTGGCGACTCTGAAAAATAAATAAATTAATCCCATTTCGATTAATGTCACTTTAATTGGAAAAACTCCCTTATACCCCCTTCCGGGTGGTAAAAAAGGAGGTGTGACAACGTGCTCTTTCAAGTGGTTCAAAAACAGCGTCCACGTCTCTTGGCTTTCATTGGCACAAATAGCAAAAGCTAGAGGAAATATCTGTCCATTAGCATCTACTGCCACGGCTATCAACGGCTTGAAATCGTACTTTCCATAGACATGAGTGTCGTCGATGGATATTACGGGCCGGCAATGCGAAAAACCATCAATTGCTGGTTTAAACACCCAGAACACGTAATTGAATATATATATTCTGGTTTACCCGTACTCCGCTCAAGCTTCCATTCAACAACCGTCCGGGGTTAAAGTGCTGCAGTGCGGCCATGTACCTGGGCAGAGCTGCAAATGACTTATCCCAGTTACCATAGACTATTTCAAATGCTCGTTTGCGCCCGAGATATGCCTTTCTTTTGGTAATGGTATGGCCATGTTCCTGGTTGACTGATGTAATGCACTCTTTGATTTTATACCTTATGGACGCTTCGATGTGTGGAATAAGGACAAGAGAAATCAAGTCAATATCCAAGTTGAAGTGATTCCCGTTGAATGTGTCCATTTTGCATGTGTAGGTAGGAATGTATTTACCCACTTTCCACAGACCTGTCTTCTTCTTGCTCGCACGCAACATCCAATGACATGGCCAAAACCACCTGCGACAAACAACCTTGTATAACACCGGACTTGACTCCCATACCGTCATCTCACGACACTCTTTTACGTTGTGTATTTTACAAGCCCTGCTTACGCGCGCTTTATCAGGAAAAAGCATGCCCTTTGCCAGCACCGTTGGTCTAGACTCATCCCACATTGCTGTCCGAATTTCATCAAAATCCCTTGTGAGAGCTTCCACATCCGGCTTGCTTGGCAAGTTATCAAGGTAAGGAATCTCCCTTGAATGAAACGACACTTGGGACTCGTACACTCTTCGTCTGGGGAGGGGAGGTTGAGCATACTCTCTCGTCAAATCAGGTCCTTCCTTCTCATCCTCCTCATCACCATACTCACGAGGAAAGGGTGTCTCATCTCCAGATTCATCAGCATTGTTGTCGTAACCACTGTTCTCTTCCTCACTCTGTGCATCTGCCAGATCCCGATTTAATACGCCGTCTTCGGGCAATTGAGTGAGTATATGTGGTTCAACTTGCTCGTTTTCACTGCACAATCAACAAAATAATAAGCTACTGAAATTAATAAATACTTTCCATATAGCTGTATCACTTCACTTACAAGTCATAATGTGATGAAATTCTATGATGGACATTTTTATTTAGGTGATGACTCCCGGATGGTCCACCATGATCCAATACACCAAAACTATGCTTGGGTTCATAATTTGTAAAATTCATATCCGGCCGGTACCCCATGTTAAATATATGAGCGTTAATACAAATTCAATACAACAAAAATGTACATCGTAACACAAAGAAAAATTGAAGTTTACCACTCATCTTGTGAATTATGTAAAGCAGGCGGTGATAAGTTTAAATCAAGGAAAACTCTTTCATCCGGAACCTGTCCGGCAAAAACTGCTCCAGAATAACCACCCGATGACTGGGGGTTATTCGGAACCTGTTCGACAACCTCATTGTTGGGAACGTCTTCGACCTTGACGTACATATCCAACATTTTGATTACAAGAAATTCCCGGTATTCATCCGGAGTCCTCAGAAAATCCCTCAAAGATTCATCATCGTCGATGTTTAACTCCGAGTAAAAAGCAACCCCTTGCGGAGTGACGGAATATGGATATCTTCCGGTTACTTTAAGTATCACTGAACGTTTCCTCACACTCATTTTTTGCATAACAACGATATCAGTTTATCGTACTCCATTGTAAGTGATAATTTAACATGACACTGTGGAGATAAACTGTACCTCACAGAGTTATTCTCCATCACAACCTCCCCCCCTCCCCCAATATAATGAAACTCTTATTCTACGCTCTTCAGACATTATGAAAAAATGCTTGAGAATTTAACAAGAAGAAAAGTTTGAACGGGAGTTAGAATTTTTTTTTGAATGGATTTTCCTAAAATCCTAACCCCTTTATATAGGAAATGGCTAGCCCGGGGGGCTGAAATTTTTGATGTATAGCGCTCTTTGGATTCGCGCTATACACATTTGAATCATTGTTATGTCAGTTAACTTATTGGTGGGCCCACAAATAGGTATAGCGCGCTGATTTTTGGCGATATAGGTATAGCGCCAAAAATCTTCACGCTATACCTGTCAGTCAAATCGTTAGTATATATAACGCCAAAATACCCCGTGCTATACCTTAACGGCAAAAGTTACCGTTAAGGTATAGCGCGGGGTATTTTGGCGTTATATATAGAAAGGTAACTTTTTTTTTAACACTTATTTATATACTTTGAGTCCAAAAGGACCACAATTGGGTTCCGGACTCCCCCTCTTAGCAAGGGTTGGGATCAGCTCCCGTATAAATTGCTCCACTAATTGTTAATGGAGTGTTTGATTAATGCCACGTGTCATTAACCATTTAAACGGCATAAATTGCTTCCAGCTAATTTATTACTCCCCCGGTTCACAATAAGTGACCAGTTTACTTTTTCATTTTGGTTCAAAATAAGTGTCCAGTTATGTAATCAAGAAAAAATTCAATTTGTTTTTACTCTTTTACCCTTATGTGCATATCCCTAAAAAGTTTTCTCACTCCTCACTATAACTATATGACCAATATTTAATAAGGGTAGTTTAGTCATACTAGGTATTTTTGTATAGGATTTAGCATTTTCTTAATGGGCTTGTTAAAAGGAAACTGGTCATTTATTGTGAACCGGAGGGAGTATGAAATACCAAATACCTCTCCACTCCATAAGCTGCCTCAATTTTTCTTTTTCATTAACTTTCGAATGAACGTCATCTTCAATACCATTTTGAAAAACGAGAGCTTCTTTTTTCCAGAATAAAGTTGATCACCATTTTTACTCAAATGTAGCCTCAATTTGTGCCAAAGCATTCCCATATTACCCCCTTCATGTCTCAATCATTGAGAGTTGAGAGTTCAAGCAAACTTAAACTTTCTCCATCTTGCCATGATCGTTGGGTTCCGTCAGTCAAAGGCAAGAGACGAGCCAGGCCAATGTTTAACTTTTTTAGTTTTGTGTTGGAAAGATGTGATAATTGCAGTTGATTTTTAATAGAACTGCAAATCAAAATATACCTTAAAGAAGGACACTACTCTTCTCACATTTATGTTCATTTGTAATTCTATTACTTTATTTCTTCTCTGTCTCCCACTCAATCATGGCCGTTTGTATTGATCTGAAAATCTGAGTAATATTAGAGCATTTGATACGTTGTATTGGCTAGTTTACTTCCTTTGTTTTTCATTTTGAAGCTTTTTCGAAATAGATGGGCTAAATGCAATCTATGCAGTTTAAATGGTTAATGACACGTGGCATTAATCAAACACTCCATTGACAATTACTGGAGCAATTTGTACTTCGTCAATTATGTATCACTTGTTTTTCGAGATTTATTAACTTGAAAAGAATTGAAGTTTATGATTTTTTTTGGTATTATTTTAAGTATTTTGATTTCATTTTACATATTAAATTAATTTATTCTAATTTATCAAAATTAATTAAATTAATTTTCAAAATAAAAAATAATGCTAGTACTTATTTTGGGACGGAAGAAGTATATTTGTTGAGAGGAATAGGAAAACCGGAAGAATGAAAAAATTTTATTTTGTATCTCACACAACTGACACTAGTTGTGTGATTGTGTGAGGCCTCTTTTTTGTCTTATAACTGTGTGGTCCCAGAATTTTTGTGGACCCAGCTGTGCAAGATATGGGTCCACAAATATGTGAGATAAAAAGAGGCATCAGTTGTGTGAGACACAAAATAAAATCATTCCGAAGAATGGGTTCTCGAACTCGTGGCTTTCTTAGGAATATACATAGGCCTATTTCCTAAACGTGGCCCTGACTGTACGTTTTTAGTACAAAAGGGCTCCCCAATGATTTGATGGATTTACGTTTCATTTCATGGAAGCACAGAGTAGATTGAGAAAGTGAGTTTTCTTTTTTTTCTTTTTTTTCTTTTTTTTTTTTTTTTGTGGAAAAGGAAATATGACAGATGGAGAATGGTGCTCGGTTAATTACTGTTGTTTTGTGAAGATCATGTGGGAGGTCATTTTTAAGGCGGGCCCGAATTTTACATGATGGGACACAATATTCTGTTCAATTAGTACCTTTAAAAGGTTTTTAATATTTAGGGTGTCAAGCAATGTTTTAAAAGGCGGGGGCGTGAGGCGAGGCGTTTTACCTCTGACGAGGCGAGGCGTAAGCCCTGAGACATGGGGCGTAAGTCCCAAGGATCTTTAAATTTTACTAATTTCAAAAATTTTAAAATAGTATAAAATAAAAAATAATTATAAAAATTACATTAAAATCACAAAATTATAACAAATGATATATTTAAAATATTTAAAAATTATAATTCAACTATGAATAATACGAAAAGTATGACATATATCATAATATGCAAATTAGCTGCAACGTCGTTACAACTCAAACATCAAAAGTAATGTATTAGATACGAAATCTTATATGTATCTCTTAAGGAGTAATGAATCTTGAAAGAATTTCGATATTATAATTTGATATTTTTCTTAAAATACTCCTTTTATTTAATATGCTTTCTATTTGAAAGAGAATTTATATAAAAATATAATTCACAATTTAAATATGATTCTCTAGCATCATTTATTTTTAAGTTTCAACAAGTTAATAAAGTGACACATAATTCACCATACAATACCATGATAACTAATTATTTGTAAATAGTTACTAGCTAATACTGAGCTATTAAATTAATAAGTATTGTATCTCATAAATGTGAAAAAAAAACAATATTTAGAAAAATAATTATAAAAAAATTATGGACTATTATATAGTAAAGACATAACAAAAGTTAATAAATAAATACTTTTTAAATGAAAGATTTATTTAAAATTAACTATCATAGCAGTCTTAGTGGATAAAGTACAATAATTTTTATTTTAATTATGACATAAAATACTCTCAACTTAATGATTTATGATTAAGAAAAAAGTAATTTTGAATAGTCAACGATTTATTAAGAAGATTTGAGGATTTACAAGGTTAGTTACATACAATTGCATAAAGTTCTATTAGGCGAGCCCAGTACGCTGGGCGCGGGCTTAAGCCCCGATGGCCGAAGCGTAAGTCTCAAGGAACTAAACCCCAGATATAAGCCCAGGGCGTTTTACGAGTGCCCCGCCCCGGAGCGAGCTCCAGGCGAGTTCCAATTTTGCCTTTTAAAACAGAAGTGTCAAGTGCTTTAAATTAATATTTTTAACGTATACACATGTTACAACTCACAAGTGTTTCGGCAAAAGTTCAAGTGGTCCAGTGACCCCACCAAAGTCATACAGTATTATATTTAGAAGTAAAACAATATTATTCACATCAAATATTATCTTTACCTAAGAGGCTTCGACTATAAGAAGTAAGAAGATTATAATACTATTCCCATCTTCACTGGTTTTCATTCTCGGCAAATTTGTAAATGAACCAAACGGTTAATATTCCAAGAAAAATATTTTGGCTGACGAACAGCTCGCTACTTGGCCTCGTGAAGATGTGTGCCTACTAAGTACTAACTTCTTCTTTTTTAATATACTACTCTTATCTCCAGTCATTTATAACTTTTGCCACATGTCATTTGACGTGATTACTGGTTGATCTATTTTGAAAACAAATACTGTAACTAAATAAACTGGCAGAAAGGATAATGTGGTGTAACGACTTTAGCTACATAGTAGAATGAGCCCAAAAGTCAACAAGATAAATCCTGTGTTCTTGTTTTATATCTGTGAAGAGTGAAGGCAGTATTCAGCGTTCTATTTCTTTTGATGATGGAATTTTTTATAACAATTTATTATGCATAGAGGACATGGAGAAAGAATTCTTCTCATATTTCTTTTGATGATGGAATTTTTCAGAACAATTTATTATGCATAGAGGACTTGGAGAAAGAAGTATCGTACGCATGCAAATTTTATTGAATATAAATTCAATAAAATAATTTGGACCATTTCAAATATATTAATCCAAATAAATATTATGGAACTAATATAATTGAATTAATTATTTAATTCCAATAAATATTGACTGGGCTAGCCCATTTAGTTGGGCTATGAATGATGAGCCCACTTCATTAGGCTCAATATGTCATCTTTCTAAAGGTCAAGTTTTGCGCCACGCGTCAAATGACGAGGCACGCCAAGTCAAACGGAAGGGCCAATAGGATCATACCACGTATCAAAATGACAAGGCATGCCAAGTCACATTAAAAGGCCAATGAAACCGCGCCACGTGTGCAAGTGACATATTCTGGCCAATCAAATACGGCCTTGTCACACATATTCTGGCCAAGTCACATTAGGGGTCTTCATAACCCAGAAAAGACACCAAAAGTTATAACAAGAAGCAAGAAAGAGCTCGTGGATCAAACGCTGTAAATTCCTCCACAAGTTTCAAGCTTCAAGCAATCAAGTTCAAGTTCAAACAATCAAGTTCAAGCTCAAGAACGAAGAAAAAATCAAGTTCAAGCTCAAGAACGAAGAGCGAATCAAGTCAAGAACGAAGAACAAATCAAGATCAAGCTCAAAGGTCCTTGAATTTATTTACTATTGGAAAGAAGAATCAGAGGATTCATAGAGATTGTAACACTCAAATATTAGAAATAAAATACTACGATTGTTGCAATATTTTTAGGTCTTGATTTTATTTTTTGGAAGCAAATTTATTGTCTACAAATTCTAGCACGCCCAGTGGGACAATCTCTACCTCTCATCTAAACTTTTCAATCATCAAAGTCCAAGAACGTCGAAATGGCTTCAAAGAAAATCAACTCCAGATCAACATCCACCAAGGCTGCTAACTCCAGGTTCTATGTTGATTCGGCAAGCATCCTCGATGTTACTTTGGAAGCTTCGGACCAGTTACGAGGAGCAAAGCAAGCTCTTTAGAACAACAAGTACTCCAAGTGCCATACGCATCAACCCTTGTTTTCGGATCTTCATCTTCAAAAAGAGCAAGGTCTTCCACAAACGCACCCGAAGGAGGAAGCGATGTTGCTGAAAAGACCAAGAAAACTCTTGCTCTGCTTGACCTCTCTAAATCCAAGAACTCTGTTGTGAAGGAAGATGATGATGCTTCAAGTGATGGATCCTCCCCACTTACACCACATAGCGCGAGAAATTCGAGAATCAATCTGTGTGACAATCCATGCTACTCCCCATCATCTACAACAATCATGCAAGCCATGGTGACAAACACTTCATCTGTGGAAGAGCAGTTGGCAAACTTAACGGAAGCAATCGCTGGCTTGACCAAGTGCATGCAAAATCAAGATGCTACAATTGACAAGCTAACAGACAGGGTGAGAATCTTGATGGAGGAAGAATCCACCCATGCACCTGCCAAGCTCCCAAAAGTTCTAGAGATTGATTCTCCCCCAAGACGAGTAGCATCCGCTAAGGCTATCCCTGTTTCATCTGAGGGGATGATTCCCATCGATCAACTGAAGGAGTTCATTGAATGAACTATTAAGAATAAGTATGAAGTTACTGCCAAGTCCTCCCTTACATACACAAAGTCGTACACTGCAAGGATCGATATGTTGAAGATGCTGCTGGCTATCAACCTCCAAAGTTTCAATAGTTTGATGGTAAAGGCAATCCAAAGCAACATGTGGCGCACTTCGTTGAGACATGCAATAACGATGGGACTTATGGAGAATACCTCATCAAACAGTTTGTCCGCTCGCTACAAGGAAATGCTTTTGATTGGTATATAGAGACCTCGAGGCGGTATCTATTGATAGCTGGGATCAACTAGAGCAAGAGTTCCTCAATCGCTTTTATAGCACAAGGCGTACTGTGAGCATGGTGCAACTCACAAATACTCGTCACACGGAAGGGTGAACTAGTTATCGACTTTATCAATCATTGGAGGAATGCAAGCCTCAACTGTAAAGACAGGCTTAGTGAACCTTCTGGCATAGAGATGTGCATCCAAGGCATGCATTGGGGATTGCACTACATCTTGCAAGGTATCAAGCCTAGCACATTTGAAGAACTTGCAACTCGTGCCCATGACATAGAATTGCGCATGGCCTCCGCTGGAAATGAAAGGTTGCCCATCTATGAACCTCGCAAAGGGAACGACAAGCAAGAAGTCAGGAAGTGGGGAAAGTTCGTACTAAGTCTGAAAGCAAAGAAGCTATGAATGTCAACACATCACCTATGAAGTTCATGATGAAGGTGAGCAAGAAGAAGAGTATGAAATCCACTTCTTTACAAGATAATCCAAGTGGAAAGTTGACTCTAAAGAAAATGCAAGAGAAAGAGTACCCATTTCTGGATTCTGATGTGCCAGCCATTTTCGAAGAACTCCTCGAGTTAAATCTCATTGAGCTTCCGGAGATGAAGCGGCCAAATGAAGCTGGGAAAACTGATGACCCAAATTACTGCAAATACCATCGACTTGTGAGCCACCCTCTGGAGAAGTGCTTTGTCTTCAAGGACAAAGTTATGGACTTGGCTCGTGAAAACAAGATTGTGCTTGAAGATGAGAAAGCAAGAATAAACCAAGTCTCTATCACATTTAGCTCATTCAGTCCAGATGAATTATGTAGTTCTAAAGAAAGTAAAGATGAAGAATTACTGGAGAACAACAAAGTTGAAGATGATCAATCTGATGATGATGAAGGATGGACGTTGGTGACTCGTCGTAGGCTCCACAAAAGGAGCTCACGAAAAGGATAATGGAACAACTAACAAGGAAAATAATGGTGAAAAGACCGAGGAGATGGGATCCAGTTAAGCATTTAAAGAAAGCAAAAGTGGAGGTGCACCACCTCAAAAGCCACGACATCTAGTGACCTTGGAGAAGTTTTTACCAAGTTGGTTCCATACGAAGATTTCCCATGGGGGTATTGATGCCTCTTGTTGCCATGCTGACAAAGGGGAAGAAAAGAGTGATGACCTACCGTTGACACCATCTTCGGAAAAGCTCATTGAGTCCACTCCTCAAGAAATTAATGCTTGAGAGGAAAAAGTTACGTTCACGAATGACGATCTTCTACTAGGTGACACTCTTCACAACCGCCCATTATACCTGGTTGGCTATATGCGCGATAAAAGAGTAAATCGAATTTTGGTTGGAAGAGGATCCTCAGTGAACATCTTGCCAGTTCGCACTGTGAAAGAACTCGGCATTCCCATGAACGTACTCTCGGAAAGTCGTGTGATGATTCAAGGATTCAACCAAAGGGGGCAAAGAGCCATAGGTGCGATCAGGTTGGGAATCACCATTGAAGATATGCAATCAAGTGCATGGTTTCATGTGATCGACGCAAAGACTTCTTACAATGTCTTGCTTGGAAGGCCTTAGATACATAAGAATAAAGTAGTTTCGTCTACCTACCATCAACGTTTAGAATACTAAGAGGGTGAAGTCGAGAAGAAGATAGTTGCTGATGATGAGCCATTCACCAAGACTGAGTCACACTTCGCCGATGCAAAGTTCTACTTGAAGAACAGCATTGTGAAGGAGCTAATAGCTGATAATGTCATGAAAAGCAAGAATGATGATCCCATAACTAAAAGGGCTGAGGTGACTGCTGGTAGAGCCAAGGCTGTTACTGAGGAGGTACAACCTAACTCGAATAAACGTTATAGAGGGGATATTGTGTCTTATGGTAAGAAAGTAACTCCTGCATTCCAATATGTCCCTAAAAGGAAAAAAGATGAAAGTGAATCATCTAATCTCCAAACTAACATGCTAAAGGAGTTAACTCTTCCAGTAAAACAAATTGAGGCAATAAAGTTATCCTCAAAGCCACTTGCAGGGTCTGTGGCCCAAAATCGTTTGTAGAATGTGGTACTCCTTACAAAGCGAATAGATGAAGGTTTTGATCCTAACGCTTACAAGCTATTTGAAAAAGCTGGATACAGTCCTGATGAGCCGTCAAAGTTAGGGAAGCTCCCAACAGAAGTTGCGACAAGGCAACCACGTGAAGATTTGGGATACAAGCAACCGTCACCAGTGTGCATCTTCATAAGAAGGGCGAGCAGCAATTATATCACTATAGAAGATAAATTTGCCGCTTCTACAACCTTCTGTATTTGATCAACTTGGAAAATCAACTGTGAGGACTTCCGTGTTTGAGAGATTGGGTCCATTAAAGAAAGGGAATAAGTTCTAGAGAAATTATCAAAATACAAGAACACCCGCTCCGCCCAAAATTCGAAAAATCTCTAAGAATTACCAAAGTCTGGTTCCTTCTAGAATGAGGCGACAAACAAAAGTCATGGTTTCATGTGATGACGTACTAAAGGTGAAGCCATACACTGTGGTCTTGTGGTCTACACTAAAGAACGTGATAAAGATGAAGAAAGTGTGGGTTCTTTGTAACATGTTACTGCACAAGGTGAGCACGGTGTTTCGTCTCTAATGGAGGATGACGAGAAATTGGAGTATGTTTCACCGTGTTATCACATATCCTTCAATGCTCCCCCAAAACTTGAAGAAGGGGTGAAGGCATCGATTGATGCCTTAAAAGAAGTTAACCTTGGCACGATTGAAGAACCAAGGTCCATATACCTATGTGTTTTACTAGAAGTTGATGAAGAAAGCACTTATATTGAGTTACTCAAGGAGTTCGGGATGTCTTTGCTTGGAGTTACAAAGGCCTCATTTGTTTTTTTTAAGATTAAGACGTTTGAATCTATATACACGTCTGAATATCCAGATGTGTATTAAGATTAAGGCATCTGAATCTGAATACACATCTGAATGTTAAGATGTGTATTAAGATCTGAATACCCAATGATTAAGACTGCTTGATTTTTAACATCTGAATGTAAAAGTTTACCTTTATTTGAAAATTTATAAACATAAAATTCAAATAAAATACTAATTAATCTAATATTCCATCAATAAAATATATATATTTTTAAAATATGATAGTTGCTGGTGGTGATGGCTAACGGTAGTGCTTGTGAATGCCGACTAAAATCAGTGGTTGGTGGTAGATTTGGTTGATGGTGGTAGTTTAGGGTAGTAGCTAGTGGTGATTGGTAGTGGTAGCTATTATGATTGAGGATGGTGGTGGTGGTCGTGGTGGGTGGTGATAGTTAATAATGGCGGATGGTGGTGGTGGAAGTTGTGATTGAGGAAGATGGTGGTAGGTGGTGGTAGTTTATAATGATGGGCAGTGCCGGCTATGGTTATTGGTGGTGATGGGGTAGTTAGTTGTGGTAGTTGAGGTGGATGAGTGTTGGTTGTCGTTGAGAATGATGGTGGTGGGGACGGTGGGTGGTGGTAGTCGACAATGGTGGCGGCTATGATTGAGGATGATGGTGGTGGTGGTTGAGTATGGTGTTAGTGGGTGGCATGGTGGTAGTTGATAATGGTAGGCGGTGGTGGCAGTTAATAATGAATATGGATGATAGCATCTTAATGAAATTATCAGACAGACCAATTAAGTGGTTGTGAAGTAAAAAAATAAATATACTTAACTATTAAGATTTGACTAATTAAAATTTAGACTTTAAAAACAAACACACTCAATGTCTGAGATCTGAATGATTAAGATTCAGACCTCCATTAAGTGCAAATAAATGAGGCCAAAGAGATGCTTGGCTTGGACCCGAAAGTAGCAGTCCATCACCTTGCAGTCAAGAATGGTGCTCGCCCTGTTAAACAAGCTCAAATGCGCTTTAGGCCGGACTTGATTCCCTTGATTGAAACCGAAGTTAACAAACTCATCAAAGCTGGCTTTATTCGTGAAGTTAAATACCCAACATGGGTTTCAAGTATTGTCCCTATAAGGAAGAAAAATGGCCAGATTCGAGTGTGCGTTGACTTTAGGGATCTCAACAATGCATGTCCGAAAGATGAATTCCCCCTTCCCATTCTAGAGCTGATGATCGATGCTACTACTGGGTACAAGGCAATGTCATTTATGGATGGTTCATCAGGCTATAACCAAATTCGCATGGCGCCAAAAGATGAAGAGTTTACTGTATTCCGTACCTCCAAGGGTATTTATTGCTACAAGGTAATGCCTTTTGGCTTGGAGAACGCTGGTGCTACTTACCAAAGAGCTATGCAGAATATCTTTGATGACCTTTTCCACAAGAATGTCGAATGTATGTTGACGACTTAGTGGTAAAATCAAGAAAGAAGAGCGACCACTTGAAAGACTTGAGAATGGTGTTTCAATTGCTCTAGAGGTACCAACTTAGGATAAATACATTAAAATATGCCTTTGGAGTTACTTCTGGAAAGTTTCTTGATTTCATTGTCCAGCATTCGAGGGATCAAAATTGATCAAGCCAAAGTAGATGTAATTATGAAAATGCCTGAGCCTCGGGATATTCATGAATTAAAAAGTCTGCAAGGAAAGCTAGCATACCTTAGGAGATTCATCTCAAACCTAGCTGGGAGGTGCCAACCATTCAGTCGCCTCATGAAGAAAGGCGTTCCTTTCAAGTGGGACCAAGCTTGTAGCAATGCCTTTGAAAGCATCAAAACTTACTTGATGAAGCCTCCAGTTTTGGCTGCCCTATATCTGGAAAGCCGTTGATACTATATATTTTAGCACAAGAAAGGTCTGTTGGAGCGTTGTTGGCCCAAGAAAATAGTGAAGGGAAAGAAAACTCCCTTTACTACTTGAGCAAGATGATGACACCAAATGAGCTGAATTATTCGCCAATCGAAAAGTTATGCTTGGCACTAGTCTTCTCAATCCAAAAGTTGAAGCACTACTTTCAAGCTCATGTCATTCGTCTTATTTCTAGAGCAAATCCCATCAAGTTTGTGATGTCAAAACCTGTCCTCAATGATCGACTGGCAAGGTGTTACCTCTAATTTCAACAATTTGAAATTGTGTAAATCCCTCAAAAGTCAATAAAAGGACAAGCGTTAGCAAACTTCTTGGCAGATCACCCTATACCTGATGATTGGGAGCTAACTGAGGAACTACCTGATGAGGATGCAATGGTCATTGAAGTTCAACCTCCATAGAAGATGTACTTTGATGGTGCTGCACACCGTGCAGGAGATGGTGTTGGCGTAGTATTTGTTACTTCTCATGGTGAAGTTCTGTCCTACTCTTTTACATTGACGCAACTCTGCTCTAACGACGTTGCTGAGTATCAAGAACTAATACTTGGGCTTGAAATGGCTGCCAAAATGAAGCAGTTGTAATTACAAATCTTTGGTGACTCTCATTTGGTGATCAACTAGCTTTTAGGTAGTTACGAGGTGAAAAAACCTGAACTACGCCCATATTATGATTATGCTAAAAAATTAATGCGGTGGGTCGGTGACGTGACTATTCAATATGTGCCAAGAAAAGAAAACAAGAAGGTTGATGTTGTAACTGTCCTAGCTTCATTATTAACCCTGCCTGATCAAGCGCAAGTTACTGTCTGCCAAAAATGGGTAGTACCACCATCAAATGAGGCTGAAGGTGAAGAAAATGAACTCAAGCATCTTTTCGTTGTTTATGAAGCCGAGAAAGAAGAATTGCGACAACCCATTCCGACTAGTTAAACTGTGAGATACTTCCAGAAAATCCGAGGAGAAGGACTGAAATCCGTCGCTGTGCACCTCGCTTCCTTTACTGCAAAGATACTCTATACAGAAGGTCATTCTAGGGAGTACTCTTGCGATGCTTGGGGGAAGAAGAAGCACTCCAAGATTTGCAAGAGACACATTCTGTGGTATATGGATCACACCAGTCTGGACCAAAGATCCACTTCCATATAAAAAGGATGGGATATTATTGGCCAACGATGGTAAAAGATTGCTTGGACTACGCTCGAAGATGCAAGACTTGTCAATTCCATGCGAATTTTATTCATCAACCTCCTGAAGTGTTGCACCCGACTGTTGCATCCTGGCCCTTTGATACTTGGGGATTGGATGTTGTTGGACCACTGCCAAAGTCCTCTGGTAGGCACCTGTACATCTTTCCTGCAACTGAGTACTTCTCAAAATGGGCTGAAGCTGTTGCTCTTAAGGAAGTAAAGAAGGAAAATGTTGCAAGTTTCATCCGAGTAAACATTATCTATCTGTTTGGCATTCCTCATTACATAATAGCGGATAATGGCAAGCCATTCAACAATAGGTTGAACAAGATTTGTGATCTCTTTGGCTTCAAGCAACACAACTCTTCTATGTACAATGCTGCCGCCAATGGTCTAGCCGAGGCATTCAACAAGACTCTATGCAACTTGTTAAAGAAAGTCGTCTCTAAATCCAAACGAGACTGGCATAACCGTAAGGAAGAAGCTCTGTGGGCATATAGGACAACTCACCGCACACCAACACAAGTGACCCCTTATGCACTCGTTTATGGAGTCGAAGCCGTCTTACTACTCGAACGTCAAATACCTTTATTACGATTAGCTATTTAAGAAGGGATCATTGATGAAGAAAATGCTCAACTTCGATTAGCATAGTTGGAGGTTCTTGATGAGAAGAGGTTGAAAGCTCAACAGAGTCTTGAATATTATCAAGCTCGATTATCTTGTGCCTTCAATAAAAGAGTTCGCCCAAGATCCTTTCAAGTAGGAGATCAAGTCCTTGCCATACGAAGACCCATAATTACTTCCCATAAACCTGTAGGGAAGTTCACTTCAAAATGGGATAGGCCATATGTTGTACAAGAAGCTTACGCAAGTGGGGCTTACAATCTAGTTGATGCAGATGGCATGAGCCCTATCAATGTCAAGTTTTTGAAGAAGTATTATCCTTGACGTTACAACGCTCCCTGATGCATGAGCCTAAACTGCATGTTCCTACACTCCTGGCCTGCATGAGTCTAAACTGTGTACGGCCTACACAAAAAAAAGTCCGCTAGGTTGAAAACCTCGAAAGAGGCGGCCTAGGCAAAAGTTAGGACTTGATCCTCTTCACTGAGGTACGTAGGCAGCTTAGAGTTTCATTCTAAGTTCAGTCGCATAAGTTCAAAAGATACATAATCCCCCAATCCTTTTCCGAATTAAGTACGATGGAATGTAATCCATTCAATCGGCACTTGAAAATCGAGCTGAGATACCATACTTCTATTATACTTTGGATCCCATTTGATTTAAAGGGGGAAAGCCGCTATGGGAAATTGGTGTCTTCAATAAAATGATTAATATCTTTTAGGAGGCTTCCAAGCATTTGCATTGAAGTCCAGGGATTCGCTATGCCTTCATGCTCGCCAAACCTTCAAGTTTTTTTTGGTGAGCCTTCACGACATTTCAAATTCAATGAAACTTAAACCCAAGATATTTGGTGAGAATGAAGCTCTTGAATTTCAATTTTTAGCAATTAAAAAGTTCTTGCGATCTCGAGGCTTCCACATAAAGATACAAAAATTTTGGTGGAGTCGCACTAATTTGGGATTGTCGACATATTAGAAACCAAAGTCGACTTCGAACTATCATCTGAAACTATCCTTAAGGAATTAAATTTTTCATTTTGAAAATGTTTTAGATTTTGAAGTTTTGTTTCCATGAAATCAAGCAGTTCGTGATTTCAACGTCCCTACATCAAAATACAAAACTTTTGGTGAAGTCGCGCAAATCTAAAATCGTCAGTGTGTCAGAATTTAATATTAATTTCGAACTATTATCTGAAACTATCCTTAAGGCGTTAAATATTTCATTTTGGATATGTTATAGATTTGTTAGTTAAGTTTCCAAAAAATTAAACGGTTCGTTATTTTGACTTTTCTACACCAAGATATAATTTTTTGGCGAGACTGCGCAAATATGAAATTTTCAACATGGTGGAATCTAAAGTTGGTTTTAAAATATCTGGGGCGATTCTGAAGGTGTTTGATTCTAAGTTTTGGATATGTTTTAGATATTGAAGTCTAATTTTCGATAAATCAAATGGTTCGTTATTTGGACTCTCCCACGACAAGATATGAATCTTTCGTTAAAAGCGCATAAAGCTGAAAATTATGCGACTAAGATAAATGTCGGGAAATGTAAAGCAAAAGAGAAGCAATCTTATTTAAGATAAAATAAATATCCACTAGGTCAATCTAACATAAAAATAAAAGGGGAGATAATGCTAATAGCCTAATCTAAACAAAACTTGTAGTTGATCAATTGTTGACAACTAGTCTCCAGGTTCTTCTACTCCTCCAAATTGGCCGAATCATCAACAATCAGCAAATTTACGTTGTCATATGAAGAGACCTCAGTCTCGGCAGCTGAAACTTTTGCCTGAATCTCTTCAACCTCCTTTTGAGTCGCTTCTGTAACACCTTCGAGGTTCTCCCTCTCTTGTTGTAATGTCTGCAACTTCTTCACAACTCTCTTCAGTGTCTTTTCACTAGAGGAAACTTTCTTGACTTTCTCACTTGCTTCAAGTTTGAACGATTCAAGATGCTCCTTAGCTTTGGAAATCAGCTCTAGCTTCTCTTCTTGACTCGTCTTATCAGCCAAATTGGATCGCTCTTGGTCATATGAAGCAACAATCTCGAAAAGAGAATCAGTAAACACTCTAATGGAGAAAGATCTAAAATATTTGCCTTTTTCATATCCTCGAAAATCTCAGTGATTTGTTCCCTATAAGATGAGAGCAGTTCTGCACGACTTTTGGAGAGTCTATTGCAAATATCCTCCCAAAGTCCCAAGATGAATTCCGTTTTGTGATTAAAGACAATGCTCTTTCCTTCAAAAATAGACACTGCTGCATTTGTCATTGGTGGAACGCGAGTTATCCCATTTTAACTTTGTCTTTTTAGGCCTTTGTCATGAGGAAGAGATGACGCCTTTGAAGACAACTTCACTTTAGATGTAGGCCCTCCAATAGATTCACCACTCACTTGCGACTTGTCATGTGGGGATACCATCGGATGCCCAATGGCATTTAACTGCATAAGGAGAAGGCAAAGAAATAGGGTAATTTTTAGTGAAGCTATTCGTTCGATTAAAAAAAAAGAAAAAAAGGCAAGGTGATTGTATTTTTACCTCTTTGTTACAAGCCGTATGCGTTCTTGAGGGACTATCAACACTTGGAACCTCTACGATCTCTACTGGGTAAGGCCGTTTCCTTTTCCAATTTTGATCTTCATTGGTACTCTGGCTTGTATCTTGAGGAACTTGCATGCTAAATGGAAGAACTGGAGGGTGTTTCTCTATATCTGTTGAAGTGCATTCCACCTCTTTCAAAGCTGCCTTTGAGGATTTAAGCTTCCTTTTCTTATGTTGTATAACCACTTTTGGGATTGGAGTAGGTGGTTCTTTGACTTTTGAGAGCGTCTTTCTAACACCTCGATCTTCACCTCCTAAAGGAGTAGTAGATTTTAGCCCAACATTGTCTACCAGAGCTTGTAAATTATTCTCGAGAAACTTTCCATGCGCTTTCTCCCACCAAGACATATAATTGGTGGAGAAAAGATTCTCCACAGGATCTTCCTTTGGGGTAAAAGTCGCACATCACATAGATCAGTACAGTGTGCAAATCCTCCAAAAGTCGAGTCGTTCATCTAGAGAGGCGTTATGGATATCATTCTCCAAAAAACCGGGGACGTTCTGGTAAAACCCAAATTGACGACCAAACCGATGCGGGCTATATGGCTCGATGATGAATGAGTTATCATACCTCAAAGGGAGGTAATTAAAACGTAAGCTAATGAAGTAATTTGACTCCAACTTTTGAGGGGCATCGTTATCCACATAATAATAAGGACGAGAATTGGTTAACATTGTTGGTGTCCAAACTATATCCTCCCCATTGTGGATGCGTTTTCTTTCATCCTTCTCGTCAAAGTACCTCGCAGCTCCCACTCCTGAGTATGCCACCATCAAAGGGACAGACGGACCCTTAGCAAGTGTATAATGGATTTTGAGGTAATGTGCAAGCCAGTCGTAAACATAATGGATGGGAAAAAAAACTTTGACCTGATCACGTTGGGAAGAACACGAAATCTCATTCAAACCATGATAAATACTCGCCAAAACTGGGACCGCAAGGCTAATCTTTCGCCCACTTGCCATCATGCTTGTCATCTTAAAAGCCTCGGGACGAATGAAGTTCTCTGCCTTATAGGGAAACACAAAAGCACATAGCCAAATTGATAAGAAGGCTGCTATATATGTTTCATCTTTCTTGTCAGGCCTCACCCTAAGCTTGGAGAATATAGCTTCTTGATCATTCGACCACCTAGTTGTCTCGGGAATAACTCCGTTAGGATTATATGTCGACTTTAGGCGCGCGGATTTCTTTTCCTTTCGCAGTGGGGCAGGTTTATATATTAAGCTTTTTTATACCAAAAATTTATCCACTTGCTCAAGGAGACCTTTTGGTTAACACCCGTACCTTTTCTTAAGGTGATGGAAGGCAGCAAATAAGTATTCGCAACATCGAGGAATAAATCTCATCTGTTTTTCATGCAAACCGATGAGTTCTCTTATCTCAGGTACCGCTTCTTCGTACAGAAAACCCGCAATGGGCAGACCTCCAAGGATATGCAAGTCCCAAAGAGAGATAGAAAGTTCCCTAGCTGATGTAAGAAGCATGTTCATCTTGGGGCACCAAGCCTTACAAAATGCTCGAAAACTGTTCGAGTTTCGATCATAAGTGAAAAGTGAGGCATAGGCATCATCATAAATCTTTGATGTACTCAAGGTTTGTTGGCTTCACCAAGTACATCTTCAGCTCATTCCCAATATCCTGGAATATGACGATACTCGCCCTTGATTGTTGTTGTGTTTCCCCAACGTACTTCGCCTTGAATTATGCGATGCCCTAAGTTTGGAAGGGTGCTAGCAATGTTTACGTGGCGATGGATTGGCGCTTGGAGAGACCACATCTTGGACAATGGATTAGATGTAGACTTATGCTCCAAGGTCCAGTTTTCTACATGAAGGGAGTTCCTCAAAGAAGGCCATGAGGCTGCATACCGGCCAGCTTGTGGGGTGTGAACCAAAAACTTGGTTTGTTTTATGCCATCTTTAGTCTCGATTACGAGATATATAAATTTGGAGGAAGGTGAGGTATAGTCTCTGAAATTTGCCATCTATTCGGGCTGCAAAGAAAAAAAAAGTCATCAAAGTCCAAATCAAGAATATTAGAGTGGGCAAAGGTCTAAATGGATAAAATGTCTCCAATATTCGGGACACCTTGAGAGTAATCTCTCTGATAGTCGGGCCACCTTGAGAGTAATCTCTTCGATATTCGGGTCATCTTGAGAGTAATCTCTCCGATAGTCGGGGTACATTGAGAGTAATCTCTCCGATAGTCGGGCTACCTTGAGAGTAATCTCTCCGATAGTCGGGTCATTTTGAGAGTAGTCTCTCCTATAGTCGGGCCACCTTGAGAGTAATCTCTTCGATATTCGGGTCATTTTGAGAGTAATCTCTCCGATAGTCGAGCCATATTGAGAGTAATCTCTCAGATAGTCGAGCCACATTGAGAGTAATCTCTCCGATAGTCGGATCATTTTGAGAGGAATCTCTCCGATAGTCGAGCCACATTGAGAGTAATCTCTTCGATAGTCGGGTCACCTTGAGAGTAATCTCTCCGATAATTGGACCATGAGAGTAATCTCTTCGATATTCGGGCAAGGATGAGTACCCATCCCTCACACCCCATGATTGTCTTCTTCATGCATGGATCATCTTGTTAAGCAAGAACATATCCTCCTCGTCGACCAACAAAAAGAAAGAAAAAAAAAAGAGAGAAAAGGACGACGGTAAATACATAGAAGGAAAAAACTACCTTCGGATTGCATCCTTGTGAAAACACGAAGCCGAGATAGCTTGTAGATGCTACAATTCAATGCTTAATAAAAATATGAGCATGGGGTTTATATAGATCTCCTATGAAGCTGATTGGTAAGTGAGATTTCGATGAAGAAATAGCCGAAATCAGTTATTGAAAAGAATTGGAATTGCTAATGCGGCAGTACAACTGTATGGGATCTACTTGGCTAACTCTAGTTTTAATATTACTTAGCTTCTTCAAGTTCAAGTAGGAATCAGAAATTTCACAAGATTAAGTTAGAGAGTTCACGGTTTCCTAGTCATATGGGAATATGTGGGTATGATGATGTCTTCTACGTGGATTTTCATGCAAGTTTGTCATGTGAACATGAATTAGGATGTTTAGTATATGGTGCTAATGTTAGGTACAGTTCCAAATCACGTAAAAGATCTTAACCTACATGCTTATATTTGTCATTTCATAGATATTGTGAAATGCAAATATATCACTTGAATAAGTTTTAGGGAATATTCATAACAAAATAAATACTATGTTAATACTTCAAGCCTCGCCTTTTGGAGTTGGATACGTCTAAATCCGTCGAGTCTTGAAGTATGGGGCATTTGTAGGTATGTAAATTTTATTGAATATAAATTCAATAAAATAATTTGGACCATTTTAAATATATTAGTCCAAATATGGGCTAATATAATTGAATTAAATATTTAAGTCCAATAAATATTGACTGGGCTAGCCCATTTAGTTGGGCTACGAATGATGAGCCCACTTCATTAGGCCCAATATGTCATCTTCCTAGAGGCCAAGTTTTGCGCCACATGTCAAATGACGAGGCACGTCAAGTCAAACGGAAGGGCCAATAGGAGCGTGCCACGGGTCAAAATGACAAGGCATGCCAAGTTACATCAAAAGGCCAATGAAATCGCGCCACGTGTGCAAGTGATATGTTCTGGCCAATCAAATACGGCCTTGTCACACTTCAATTTGATTGGTCGGAAAGAGTTTGTTCTTATCATAACTCTTCCCTCCCACAACTATAAATAGGGGTCTTCAAAGCCCAGAAAAGACAGCAGGAGTTATAACAAGAAGTAAGAAAGAGCTCGTGGATCAGACGCTGCAAGTTCCTTCACAAGTTTCAAGCTTCAAGCAATCAAGTTCAAGTTCAAGCAATCATGTTCAAGCTCAAGAACGAAGAACAAATCAGGTTCAAGCTCAAGAATGAAGAACGAATCAAGTTCAAGATCAAGAACGAAGAACAAATCAAGATCAAGCTCAAAGGCCCTTGAATTTATTTACTATTGAAAAAAAGAATAAAAGGATTCATAGAGATTGTAACACTCAAATATTAAAAATAAAATACTATGATTGTTGCAATATTTTTCGGTCTTGATTTTGTTTTCTCAACCCAAATTTATTGTCCACAAGTATAAGATAGAAAATCGAGTTCCCAACAATAAGGTAAAAGCCTAAGTAACTCTTAACTCAGTCTGATAATAAAATAGTCTCTCTTATAACAGGCTTCAGTTTATTGGGGTGGGTGTATTTTCAATTCAGGAGGAATTGTGCACAAAATTGGCAATTAATTGGAACGATGTTAGTAATCCACGTCCTATTATAAGAGTATGAAACTAGTGTGTCAAGATAAAAAAAAAAATGTACACTTCTAATATCTAAATAAAATTTCTAGGAGAAGGAAAGTGGGTGCCATTGCCATTAGAGGTGTCACTCGATCTTTAAAAATCGATTAAATCGACCAAACCAAACCGTAACGAACTAATTATTAGTTTTTTCTTAATAAAATCGCAAGTTTTTATATAAAACTATCATTGTACCGATAATTAGGATTGATTTTTAACTTATAAAAATAAGCCGAAAAAATACTGAACCATCCCGAATAATTTTTAATCTAAGAAAAATATATTTATATATTAAGTTTTAAAATAACAAAACATTCCTTGGGCCATGTGATTATGGAAACATTTACAAGCCAACAAGTAATTATAGCCCAAAGTCTCAGCTCTTAAACCTATTATGCTACTCCTATTGAAACTAACTTAGTTTTAGCTATCATCTTGAGTAGCAAGCCACATGTATTCCAATGATCGATCTTGAGTAGCAAATCATGATGTATTGAATTTCTTTCCTTTCATATGATTTAGATTTTTCTTATTGTATACTTAATCTTGTAGTAGACTCTATTCTTGAGTCCAATCTTGATTAATATATTTTAACTCGTGTAATCTATATTTCTTTTGTCTTTGCTCAATTTCTCTTATGCTGTAGTAGAATAGTGGGATAATTCTCTATTTTGGCGATCTTTTTATTACATTGATCATCGTCTTTTAAACGATAAAAATGTCTAGAGAATTTTGTTGAAGTCCACAATAAGTACGTATTTTATCGCGTTCTAATTTCTATTATAGAGACTCTTACATGACATTTTAAGAAAAAATACCAAAGATTAACAAAATTTTACCAATACCGGAGAGAAACCGAGATGATTGAGACGGTTTCGAAAAGTCTAATTTTGATTATACAAAATAAATAATCAAAAAATTAGTATGGTATATATTTTATAAAATATCGGCCAAACCGAACCATTGACACCCCTAACTACCACTACACTATGGTGATTGAAAGTGTCACGACCCAAATTCATTAAAGATCGTGATGGCGCCGGACACCACTATCAGGCAAGCCTACACCAAATAACTAGAAATTTCTTGTTTTAATATTTTTGAAATCGTTTCCTTTATACATTAAACAATAAGTAATGAATTTCACTGAATAAACAATGATGTCTTTAACAAACTTAATATTAAATAATCCCGAAATCATCCTAGAACCCGGTGTCACAAGTGCATGAGCAATCACTAGGAAATCAAATAAAGTACAATAATTATCCGGAATACAAATTTGGACAGAAAGTAAATATAATACACTGAAAGAGACTATGCTGGTGCGGGTCGTCTTGAGGAATGCAGCTCACCTAAGTCTCCGTATCATCCATGCTGCTACGCCCATTAGGCCACTAGAGGTACATGTGCCTGTGCAACAAAAATGCACAACAAGTGTAGCATGAGTACAAAAATAATGTGTACTCAGTAAGATCCCGTCTAATCTCGAAGAAGTAGAGACGAGAGGTCGACTTCGACACTTACTAGTGGTCCAATAATAATATACTAATAATATAATAAGTCGAGGATTTTCATAAAAATTGGCTGTAACTCAATAGCATGAAGTAAGTAACAATTCTTTCGTTTATAGGAAAGTTACAAATTCATTTTTATCATTCATACGTTTATCTCAGTCTAGGGAGAACAAATATCAACATCAATGAATTTCAAGGCAAGCAATACAAGCATGCGCAAATCATGACGAGGTCGTACGACCCGATCCAACAATATTTAAACTGTGCATTGCTAGAGGGTCGAATGGCGCGAACCATAGATGCATCTATTACCCCGCTCGCGAATCATACATGTGACGCGGTCAAATATAAATAAACAATCACCCCGCTCGTGAATCATACATGCGACGCAGGTACACATAGAAACACACATTCAAACAGTCAATCAAGACTTCATCAGGGAAACAATTATTCAAGGAGGTGTCAATTTCTCTTTTACAAGTCAAGGAAACGAAGTTTAACTCTTTTAGAAAATTATTTACCACTTCGATACGATTAAAGCAATTTAAACTATCAATAAGGTTACAACTATTTCAAGTAAAGCATGATTTTGGGTCCTAGACTACCCGGACATAAGCATAATAGTAGCTACGCACGGACTCTCGTCACCTCGTGCGTACGTAGTCCCCACAAATAGAAGCACATATCCAATTAATTCACCTATGGGGACAATTCCCTCTTACAAGGTTAGAAAGGAGACTCACCTTGCTCCGAAGTTTCACAACTGGCATTCCACGCCCTTCCGAAGGCTCAAATCGATGCACAACGCTCCAAAACTAACCAATAATTATGTAAACCCATTAATTTATGCTCAATTACTCATAATAATCCAATTTATAACAATTTGTAACCCCGATTGAAAAGTTGACAAAATCACCCTCGGGCCCACATGCCCAGATACCGAAATTTTTTGAAGATAAAGTTTACCCATAACCTCACGAACTCAAATATATAATTTACTCTCAATTTCATGACCAAAAATCGTGGTCAAAATCCAAAAATAACAATTTTCTAGGTTTTTCCTCAAACCCCGAATTTCTACAAATTTTCATACTTTAATTCGTATCTAAATCATGTATTTAACTTATAATGAGCGGGAAAAACTTACCTTGTGATACTTGAAGAATTTCTCCCCTTGAAGCTCTCCAAAATCGCCCACACCAAATGAAAAATGGGAGAAAAATGGCCAATTTCCGATTTTAAAAGAACCCTTCTGCCCAGACGACTTTCGCATCTACAGTCCTTTAGTCGCTTCTGCGGCTCCGTTTCTACGGCGTCTTCTTCGCACCTGCGCCCTTCTCCGCTTCTGCGCCCTTCACCTTCGCACCTGTGCTCCCGCAGGTGCGCCCAAATGACTGCTCCTGCGACTCCCCTGCTCTAGTCCTTTTCCGCTTCTGCGGGCTCGCACCTGCGGTGCCCACTCCGCAGGTGCGATTACACCAGCAATCCTCCAACTTCAGCAGCCCTTCCACTCCAAACCTTGATTCATTAACCACCCGGAATCCACCCGAGGCCCCCGAGATCCTATCCAATCATACCAACCAATCCCAAAGCATAATGCGGACCTGCTCGAGGCCTCAAACCACATCAAACAATGCTTAGACCATGAATCGCCCTCCAATCCAAGCTTAATGAACTTTAGAACTTCAAACTTCAACATTCGATGCCGAAACCTATCAAATCACGTCCGATTGACCTCAAATTTTGCACA
Source organism: Nicotiana attenuata (assembly GCF_001879085.1). Lineage (NCBI taxonomy): Eukaryota > Viridiplantae > Streptophyta > Magnoliopsida > Solanales > Solanaceae > Nicotiana > Nicotiana attenuata. The sequence goes on from NW_017673738.1 coordinate 50,802, forward strand.
CAAGTCCTATTCGACATTACGGACCTACTTCGACTTCCGGAATCGAAATCCGACCTCAATATCAAAAACCACTTCCGGTCAAACTTCTCAAAAACCTTCAAATTTCTAACTTTCGCCAAATGACTCCAAAATGACCCAGGGACCTCCAAATCCACTTTCGATCGCGCTCCCAATACCAGAATCGCCATACGGAGCTATTCCTAGTCTCGGAATCCCAAACGGACATCGATAACACTGAAATGCACTTCAACCCAAATTTATGAAATTCTTCCAAAATGCTAACTTCCACAATAGGCGCCGAAACTCTCCCCGTTCATCCAAAACTCGATCCGTACTTACGCTCAAGTCCAAAATCATCATACGAACCTGATGGAACCTTCAAATCCTGATTCTGAGGTCGTTTACTCAAAATTTAATCTTAGACAATTTTTCCAACTTAAAGCTTTCGAAAATGAGAATTCTCCTTCCAAATCAACTTCGAACTTTCCAGAATTCAATTACGACCATGCCTACAAGTCATAATACCTGATATGGAGCTGCTCATGGCCTCAAACTGCCGAACGACGTGCTAGAGCTCAAAACGACCGGTCGGGTCGTTACAGAAAGAGGATCTTTTGAAAGCTTTGTTAATAATAAACGAGACGGAGAATTCTGAACGATACAACATATTAACATTTAGGATAAATTACACAAATGGTCATATATTATAATGTTGTGCAGCAAAGTTATATAACTTACTTTTTAACACAAAAATCACGAGACTTTCACTTGCTTATTCAAAAATCTGAATTGCCGGAAAATTTAACTTTCCGATACAATATGTTTTTAATCCACATCTTTCATTTTTTATATTATACTAATAAATATTGACTCAATTAAAAGAGGACCAACCCTATTCGATCCAACCAAATATACTAAAGAAACATGAGCGGAATCCTCCCCCAATATATAAACTACCAGTAAAATAATGGAAAATTTATCTCATATAGCAAAGGTATACACTCTATTTATTATAAATCAAAATTATTTTAAAATATTATTTTCTATAGCTACCTTTTATATTTTATAGGTCAAATACATACACAGCCCATTAAGCTTGGTCCAATTTTTTATTTTGGCACTTTAACTCAGTCTTGATCCATTTTGGCCCTGCAACCCCATTTTTTTTGTTCCACTTTAACACAAAAGCTTACTAGATTCCGTGTGTGATTTTCCTCGCCCTTTAGGCGCGTGAGAGTCATTTTTTCTGCCCAATTTCATACTCCAATGGTAATAAATTTATGTTGGCATCATATTTAATCCCCTATCTATGTATTTGGCATTTCATCTTCATTATTTCCTTCCCCATTTCTCATTTCCTATTGCTCCATCTTTACTCTCAAAGTTTCAAAGGGTTTATTTCATCTAAGCTTGAAATTTGAAGTGAATTCATGTCTCAAAGAATATTAGTTTCTCACAATGGAATGGATATTTGTTGTTGTAGATTTCAAGTTGAATTGAAAGTATCATGGACACCAAGAAATCCAGGTCGTCGCTCTTATGGGTGTAAATTTGACAAAGTAAGTGAACCATTTTCGGATTTCATTTTTAGTGTTTTCATTTTCTTGTCTTTGTTTACATTGATTTATCAGCTTTTTTTCTTGTGTTTTACAGCGTGGTTGCAATTACTTTAGATGGCATGATGATGAGTTTCCAGCTCAAGCGAACAAGGTTATTCATGGTTTGCTAAACAAAGTAAAAGAAAGAGATGCAAAGTTGGCTAGGTGGAAGAAGTTAGTTGTGTTTCTTGTTGCGTTCATGTTATGAAATTGGCTAGGTTTTCCCCATTTTTATTGATGTAATTTGAGTTTATATATATGCAAATTGATGTAATGGTCGAACCAGGAACAATGTTGTATCCCAGGTTGAAGAGATTTAATCTTTTATCATTATTTTTCATCATCTAAAACCTGTAAATGGATGTCTATGCAACTATATTCTTCAAGAAATTAAATTGCATACTACCAAATTATCAAGCCAACACTTTTTCGACAGAAATTCCTAGAAATTCGCTATTTTCTGGTTAGCCAACCCAAAACATTATGCTGTTTTCGATAGAAATTCCCAGAATTTGCCAACCCAATACATTATTGTGCTTTTCGCATATATATTGACACTGTTTTTCGCAGAAACAAAAGGCCATAACCAAAGCCATACAAGCTGTCAAATATGCTGTTTTCCGCATATACAAAAGGCATACCAGTTCTACATATGCTGTTTTTCGCATAAACAAAACACTGTTTTTGTACAAAAAATGACAGTGTTTTTTGCACAACAAAACCTGTTGCTGTTGCACAAAAACAAGCCCAGAAATTTGCTGTTGCACAAAACACAAGCCCAAAAACCAACAAAACCTGTTGCTGTTGCACAAAACATAAGCCCAATAGCAAATTTGTGCAAATGACACTGTTTTTTGCACAACACAAAACAAACTGTTTTTGCACAACAATACCAAACATAGAAATTGTTACTGCATTTGCTGTTGAGAAGACCCTATATTCCTTGTTGCTCGCATCTGCTACAGTTGAGAAGTTGTTACTGCGTTTTTCCCCTTCTATTTGAGACCACGAGGCTTATATCCAATATCTATATTTGTTGCAGATGTATCTTTGTAAGTTCCAGGTGTTATCACTCTCTCAGAAGGTATACTGGGCTGCAAAATGATATAAATTAGTCACTACTTAGAATGATAAAAATCAAAGCAAAGTATTATGCCAGTACAAGCTTACATTGATAACTGTTCTTCCACTCCTAATGTTTGTATATACTCCAAAACCTGTTGCTGGCCTTGGCCTTTTAAGTCCCAAACCTCTACCCCTTCCCCTGCCTATACCAGTAGACTGATTTTGGCTACTTCTTCTCACTGCGGATGTGTCATTACACACTGAAGGTGGATTGCTAGTTTGAGATGATGGTGTTGGAGCTGGTGGGATTGGTTGAGATAGTTGAGTTTGTTGACTTGGTTGATAGGAAGTGGATCCAGGCTACAAAACAACAAAATTTAGTCAATCACACATCAAAAGCAATAAAAATAAAATAATATAAAGTAACAATTACCACTGATCTACAAGAAGTTCTGTTGTGGCCCAATTGATAACACTTTGAGCAAGTCATTTTCACCCCATTCTTTGACAACTTTCCATATTTCTTTTTTGGCTCATCCTTTGACTTTCTCCTGCATTTTTTAGGTCTTCCTGGCATTGGTTTTGGTTCAGGAAGTTCAATAGAGGGGTTGTTTGTTTCAGGCCATATCTTCATATTAGGCATGGGTTGTATGACATATTGGTAAGCCTTTACAAACACATTCTGTCTGTATTAATCCTCGACTTCATTCTCTGGTTCTTGGTCTAAGTGATAGAAGGCACAAACAACATGAGCACATGGAATGCCTCTCAACTGCCAAGTTCTACATGTGCATGTCCTTCTTACTAAGTCAACAATAAACCTTTTGTCACCATCACCTATTTCAAATCCAGAATCTCCATTCCACAACACTTTACACTTCCTAGAAAGCTCTTTGTTTTCTTCTAATATTAACCTTGCCATTGGTGAAATGTCTGTTATCCAGGTCTCAACAAATCTCCTCATATCAACATGCCTATTCATAATTTTGTGTCTAATTTCCTCTAACATAGTAATAATTGACTTATGTCTTGGTCCTACTATCCAAGAATTAAAGGTTTCACACATATTATTCTCAACAGCATCACATTTAGAACATGTAGAAAAGTAAGCCCTACACCAACATTCTTTGTTATATGCCAGTAAGTCTTCACATATATCCTTCTTACCAAGTTTTGCCATGTTTGCAATTTCTTCCTTGAACTTTATTTCATATGAAGACTTAGCACATTTCCAAAATTGCATTCTTCTTTCTTCCCCTCTCCAGTTTTTGGCCCAATTAGACCAAATATGTCGAGCACACATTCTGTGCTCTGCATTAGGTAATAACTCACTAATAGCCGAAACCAGACCCTACAAAACAATAAAATAACAATTTTATTCAACAATAAAATACAGAAACATTACATTATACAAATAGAAACAGATTATTTAAAAGAGAATACCTTTTGCATATCTGACATAACTGTTAAGCCGACTCCATCTCCTAAGTCCAAGTCTGAAATTATATTTTCAATGAACCAAGTCCAAGAGTGTTTTGTCTCCTGGTCAACAACAACCCAATCTATAGGAAATAGTTGATCATTCCCATTTTTACCAACAGCTACTAGTAACTCACCTTACATAACCCCTTCAAGAAGTATCCATCAAATCCAATAATTTTCCTACAACCTTCTAACCACCCTCTTTTAAGAGCATCAAAACACACATAAAAAAACACAAACAAGTTCTTTCCAGGTTTAGTATCTTTATCTATCCTGATCCAACAAGAACTTTCAGGATTTGTGCTTTTAAAGATATCAACATAGTCACACAACCTAGAGAATTCCAACTTTCAGTACCCCATGAACTGCTTGAGTACCATACACTTAGCTCTATAACAGATAGTCCTTCCCACATATAAACCCTCTTGATCCCTAACCCACTCCTTAATTTCCCAAAGTTTTATATTTGGTTGGGATATGATCCTGTCTTTGTATTCATGTGCAATATACTTGGAAGTGCACAACTTGTTTTTGTTTTTGGTAGTGCACTTGTGAATTGGTTGGTATTCCTTCACAATAAAGTCCCTAAAATCTCTGTCAGTGCTTGCATATAGCTCCCATGTACATAGCCCTTTACTTTTACACTTTACTCTAATCCTGTGCTTCTCATTGGGCGTAAGTTTTAGCTGAACTTTGTACTCTATAGCATAAGATTGCACTACTTTCCTAAATTGCATAGCATTCTCAAAGACCGTACCAAGCTCAAATATAGTTATTTTACAATCTGGGTCAAACCTTAATTTTTTACTCTTCCTTCTAGCTGGCAAGTCAACACCCCTTTCAGCTAGAACATCCAACTCATCTCTACTATCATCACTTCCAATATCTGAACTACTGTAGTAGTCCTCATCCCCCCTAATCTTCCAGCATACTAGTCTCTTTTGTTTGGCCTCTCAATGTCATCAAACCCTTTGTCTGCTCCAGCCTCTCCTAACTCATCCTCTAGTGTGGGAGTGGGATTCTTCCTCTTTTTCTTTGGGTTTTGATTGTCTTTTCTTCTTCTTTCTTGCCTTAAGGCTCTATACTCATCATCTAACTCACTATCATCTTCCTCGGGTATAACATCTAATTCAGATTCACTACTCTCCAGATCTGAAGGCAAAATAGTATTGTCATCTCCTAGATTAGAGTTTTCTTCCTCTCTAGTCAAATATGTGTTGTTTTCTACGTGTTCAATGAGAGGTTGGTTTCTACAGCAGTTTGTTGAGCATTTATATTGTCTAAGCCATCTAATGTTGCCCTAGACCCCTTATTTATTGAATTGTCTAAGCCAAATGGGACCCCTTCTTCCAGCAAACCAACATGACTAATAAAATCAAGAAAAGCACCATGTTTAAGCTGAGATACAATATTTAAAATCTGTTGTCATTTTCCAACAGAACAAAACCATTGGAATTAGAGTTAAATACATAGAATCCCTCAACAGTTTCGTACCCCATATCCTTTGAATAATTAATCAACCCGACAACAGAAAAGTGGTCCTTGTCAATAGGAGTTACCTTCATTTCTCTCTCCCCAATGTTGTTCGGGTCAGGCGCTTTGATAAAAGTTCCACCATGGTGGAAACGGAAAATAATATAATCTCCTGCCATTTTTCTTTTATCTGACATGAAAAAGAAGAAAGAGACGATTACCAATAGTATTATATTATACACACACTGTTTTCAAAAATACAAAACCTAGCTTTTGTATCAATTTCCCAATATACCTAGACAAAAAAAATAGGGCCAAAAAATAGCAATGCATTGAAAAATCGACACTTACCAGTACAAGAACCACAACATTCGCTACTTCTAAGGCCAGCAACAATAAAAAATGGAACAAAATCGACGGGTTGGTGAAATAGTTGGTGAAAATCGACGGCCAGCAAGAAATGCTTGATGAAAATCTCAATCACGTCTTCAGATCATGAAGAAACCATCAAAAATCGAAGGTTACCTCACGTTGGATTAGCGATTTTTACGGAGTAGGGTCACAGTAAGGGGTGCATTTTTACGGGACAGTGAAGGTGGAAGCGTATTTTTACTGGATTTGGTGGGTCGGGTTCGGATATAGGGTTTAGGGATGAAATGGTTATTGTGGGTCGGGTTCGGGTTCGGATATAGTATATGACCCGTTTGACATGGCTGAAATGGCAATATTTGATTGGATATAATTACACATCAGATTTGTGTGAATACACGCGCTACTTTTTTTTTTACTGGAGTCAGCTTTTGTGTTAAAGTGGAACAAAAAAAATGGGGTTGGAGGGCCAAAATGGAACAAGACTGAGTTAAAGTGCCAAAATAAAAAATTGGGCCAAGTTTAAGGGGCTGTGTATGTATTTGGCCTATTTTATAGCAAAATAAGTATTATGGTATACACTACCTTTGAGGCATGTATTCGCACCATATATTCATGAATACAGTAACGACTATTTATATTTTTACTGCTGTATTCATGAATACAGTAGCACGAATACATGTGAATACATTCGCGTACAGCTGGACTGCCCTGATTTTAGGCGCTTTTTACTGCTGTATTCATGAATACAGTAGCACAAATACATGTGAATACATGCGCGTACAGTAGGACTGCCCTGATTTTAGGCGCTTTTTGTTGCTGTATTCATGAATACATGGGGCGAATATATGTGAATACGTGCACGTACAACTGGACTACCCTGATTTTAGACGTTTTTTGCTGTTGTATTCATGAATACATGGCGCGAATACATGTGAATACATGCGCGTACAGCTGGACTGCCCTGATTTTAGGCGCTTTTTGTTGTTGTATTCATGAATACATGGCGCGAATACATGTGAATACATGTGCATACAGCTGGATTGCCCTTATTTTAGGCACTTTTTACTGTTGTATTCATGAATACAACAGCACGAATACATGTGAATACATGCGCGTACAGCTGGATTGCCCTAATTTTAGGCGCTTTTTGCTGCTGTATTCATGAATACATTGCGCGAATACATGCGCGTACAACTGGACTGCCTTGATTGTTAGGCGCTTTTTGTTGCTGTATTCATGAATACAGCAGCGCGAATACAGTGAATACACTACCGTAACAACTGAATATTAGCTATAGGAAGTAATTATGTATATGGTAGCTATAGGAAGTTAATAGTTACTAAACAATAGTAATTTCTGAAAATTCCTCTAAAATAATCTGTGCTTTGCGTGATATTAAAAACATCAAACAGAGTTATACAAAAAACGCAGCAAATAACAAAATTTGATGTACTATATCTTTTCTTTGAGGGAAAGAGGGATATAAATTACATATATTCAGGCTCATTTGTAATTTTATATAAATCCTAGCAAATAAATTTTTGTAATGTAAAGTTAAATAAATATTATCGGCGAAGCCTATCTAAGTTTTATCTATTTAAGAAAGTTCAAGGAATATTAAAAAATTAAAATCAAAATTACATAAATTTTATGTAAAAGCTACGCACTAATTACACAAATAAAAGTATCTAAATTACTATACTGTGTGTTGTTTATTGAGAAGAGTAAGAAAGACGACTTCCCTCCCCCTTGTACAAAGGCGGAGCCAGAATTTAAAGTTTATAGGTTCAAAATTCTTGACTGTATAAGTCAGTGGGTTCTATATTAGTAATTTATACATATTCAATTGATCTCTTCAGACAAATATAGTGTTTGAACAAAAGCTATTAAGTTCGGCTGAACCCGTAACTTATGTTCTAGCGGCCCTTGTACATAAATTTTTTAGCTTCTCAGGTGATATGTAGTTTTAATACACTATTCTGCCATTTAAATTATAGGAGTATATTTGATGAGATATACATTTAAGAGGTTTTTCTAAAATTGTGTGGAGTTAATTGGGTATAAAAATTGCTCGGTAAGCATAGTTATCACAAGTTATATATACTTATATGGTATGACTTTTCAAAATAATTTTTTTTTGTTTCTTGGAATATTTTGCATGAGATTATGAGGATAAAAAAGAAAAATAAAAGGTGCAGATAAGAAAATAAATACTCGAAATCAGAGAGTTCTAGAAATAATAATTACTATCAATTTGGATGAAAATCTTGAAAAAGAATATATGGATAAGGAGATAAATGGAGTATATTTGGGGGAGGGGAAAGGTTCTCTCATGTTTCTTTAGTACTTTTTGATTTTATACGCTTGTGATTTTTGTGTTAATAAATATAGTTATATATGTTAATGAAAAAAGTAATAGTTATATGACCATCTGTGAAATTTGTCGTTCTTAATCTTGTCACTTATTAACATGTTATATTGTTCCACATCTAATCAATTTTCAGTATTTCTGTATAGCACATTAGCTAAGTGCTTAGATAGAGGAAAACAGGAACTTGCCGAAAACCTTAGCAAAAAATTATGAATTGTCTACTAACCAAGAAAGCAGGCACCTCCAACGTGCAGAGGCGGATTCAGGATTTCAAAAGGATGGGTGTTGTTTGACCAAAAATATAACTCTTGGTTCAAATAATTAAATTTATGTGATTATGGGTTAAACTTTGTTAACAATAATATTTCTAGATGTAGCTTCCAAGGGTGTGAAAAAGTCAGATAGTTTTGGTCGAATAGTGATAACAGTATGCAATAACTATTCCAAAAAGCATGAACAACAATGTAGCATTTAATGGCATGAATAACAATAAATGGCATTTAACTAAATAGGAGGAATGATTCACCCAATAAAAGATGAACTAGATGGTTGTTCCACCTGACAATGAATAGTGACAGACAAATCCTTGAATGCTTGAGTTATTCTCGGATCTGATGGAAAAGTATGGAATAACACAGACAAGAAACTTAGTGAAAAGGCGGTGTTTGTATCTTAGTGAGAGAGAATATTTTTTGTCAAGGTGTCTTCTTACAAATGAATATCACATGCCTCATATCGTTGTCTCCTTTTTTATTTATATGAGACATATTTCTAATAAATCCTAATAGTACAAGTGCAGAGAATATCCACTAGAATATTCTCTTTAATATCCTATTTCGAAATCTAGTCGTTACAGCTTCATCAACGGTGCTCAACCTCGACCATTATTGACATCTCGACCACGACTCTCGTCGACTCTTCGGCTATGAGTCTTGCTGCTTCCTAGTCCACCTTGAGTAACGACGACTCGAGAATTCTTTCTTTAGTGTTATCTTAACTTAAATATTTTAGGGCTGATTTTAACCCATACAGTTAGTCCTTCCGCTTATTGAGGCCGGCCTCAGGCGGGCTTGATGAGCGGATTCTGTTCATGGCGGTGGAAACGATTGGACGAGCTGATCGGGTCGTGATGATTGAGGCGAGCTGGTAACGTGGCCCTTCGTGAGCCGCAAATTTTGGAGTTGTGTTGTCCATGAATCAAGGTGACGTCACGACCTCGTGCGTCATCATGACGCATATTCTCGATGCGTCGCTTCGTTTTGCGTAGGACTCCTGATTGGTCCTGCCGCTTCGATTCCGTTGCCAGGTAATAATAAGCCAATTTCTCGATTCTGACGCCTGAATTCCTATGAATAGGGATGTGAGGGTGTAATCCCAAACTCTACACATTTCCTGCATCGAAACCATATATCTTCTTCTTCCTTTTCCATTGTTGTGCATCTTTTCCCTTTGTTTCAGCGATTCTTATCGTTTTTAATCCTCCGTTGTTTGATACCTTCCGCTCTTTTGTCGAAAATAGGTCTAATGTACCTTCAGAGTCCAGTGAGGGAAGTGACACGATCCCTCTAGCGATAGTTTTTCCTCCTCATGCGAAGAGCGTTCCCACTGATGTTGAGGACGGAAGCTTCCCGACGGTGGAAGAGGTGACCGAGTGGAGGTGTTCGCTCGCCTGGTAAATCATTGTGGCTTAATTCTATCATTGCTCGCATCTTTTCATGAAATCTGCGGCCTCTTTTTTCATGGTGGGCCAGTAATATCCCGATCGTATGAGGCATCGGACCAGTGCTCGGTCACCGGAATGAGCCCCGCAATGGCCTTTGTGGATTTCTTCAAGGACGCGCCGAGTTTGGTTTGGGCCCAGGCACTTTGCTAAAGGGCCGCCGTAAGTTCTCTTGTGCAGGTCGTTGTGGAGGATATTGTATTTGGCTGCTTGCATTCTCAGTTTCTTAGCCTCTTTTTTATCGCTTAGGAGTGTTCCGTCCTGCAAGTACACGATAATACGATTGCGTAAGTCCCAAGTTAAGTTAATGGTTCTTACGTCGACCTGATTTAGCGATGAGTTGAGGAAATGGACCACGTTTTTATCTCCTGTTGTGATGCTTTTGGTGGCTGCGGCTAGTTTCGCGAGGCCATCTGCCTCGGCGTTCTGTGCCCCTGGAATTTGGTCGAGCTGGCATTCGTCGAACTCGGGCAGCAGCTTGCAGATTTCGGTCTGGTATTTTTGCAATCTTTATTTCTTGATCTGGAATGTCCCTGTGACTCGGTAGACTACAAGCTGGGAATCACATCGTAGTTTTAACCGTTTTGCCCCATACTTGAGCGCTAGTCTCAAACCTGCAATGACGGCCTCATACTCGGCCTCATTGTTAGTCATATCCGCGCACTTTATGGACTGACGAATTACTTCGCCTGTTGGGACTTCGAGTACGAGTCCCAATCTGAACCCTGACGCGTTGGATGCGCCACCGATATATAGGACCTAGAGATATTGTGTTTGGGGGAAGTTAGCACGGCTTCCCTCGTGACTTCAGGCATTATTTTCGCGCTCAAGTCAGCGACGAAGTCATCGAGTACTTGTGACTTTATCGCAGTTCGTGGCTGGTACGTGATATCGTGCTCGCTTAGCTCGATGGCCTATTTGGATATCCTTCCCAATAGCTCTAGCTTATGTAAAATGCTTTTCAGGGGGAAAGTTGTGACGACCGAGATGGGGTGACACTGGAAATATGGTCTAAGCTTTCGTGAAGCTACGACTAAGGCCAAGGCCAGTTTCTCGAGGTGCGGGTACCTCGTCTCGGCATCGATTATTGTTTTGCTAATGTAATAGATGGGAGATTGCGTACCTTTGTTTTATCAAATTAGGATTGCGCTTATAGCAACCTCAGATACAGCTAAATAGACGAAGAGACGCTCCCCCGGCTCTGGGTTTGAAAGGAGGGGCGGCGACGACAGGTATGCTTTTAGTTCCCTCAAAGCCTGGATGCACTCCAAAGTTCATTAGAGGACGTTATCTTTCTTAAGTCCGAAGTCCATTGTTGTTATTGTTGTTTTGTATCCGATGACCGCGGGATGAACCTTGATAGGGCGGTTGCAGCCAGTCAACCTTTGGACCTATTTTTTGGTTGTCAAGAGTTCGGGTATCCCCTCAGTGGCTTTGGTTTGGTCAAGGTTGAGCTCGATCCCTCGCTGTGATACGAGGAAACCTAGAAACTTTCCTGAGGCTACACCGAACGCACACTTCTCCGGGTTCAGTTTCTTTCTGATGGTCGATGTGATCTTCTCCCCTTGTGGACTTGACCAGCATATTGTCTATATATACTTCCATTGTCTTACCGAGCTGATCCTTGAACATCCTTGTCACCAACCTTTGATAAGTCACCCCACGTTCTTTAGTCCGAAGGGCAGACCTTGTAGCAGTACATTCCTTGGTGGGTGATGAACGTGGTTTTTTCCTGATCTTCCTCTTCCATGAGGATCTTATTATAGCCTGAGTAAGCGTCCATGAAACTTAGTAGCTCATGTCCAGCTCTTGCGTCAATGAGTTGGTCGATGTGAGGAAGCGGGAACGAGTCCTTTGGGCATGCTTTGTTTAAGTCACTGAAGTCCACGCACATCTGCCATTTCCCATTCTTCTTTTAAACCATTACTATGTTGGCGACCCATTTGGGGTACTTCGACTCCCCTATGGAACCATTTTCTAACAATTTTTCCACCTCCTCGCGCACTGCGTCGTTGATCGCGGAGTTGTATTTTCGCCTGACCTGCCTCACCAGCGGTGGAAGGGGTCGACGTTTATTTTATGCGTGGCGATTCCATTGGGATGCCCGGCATATCTTCATGGCTGAAAGCAAACAAATCCGCATTAGCTTTTAAGAATTGATTGAATTTACCTGGTTCCTGAAGTTTGCAACCGATATAGGCCTTTTTGCTATGGTCGTTGGAATCTAATTGAACGGGGTCGAGGTCTTCTGTGGTCGATCATGCGGCTTCGACTACGTCGTGATCTTTGATGGCTTCCCCGATCTCGTTGTTCCCCGACCTCGACCCTGCTGATTGCTATGCCTCTTTTTTTTTGTCCTTCCTTTGTTAGGTGGTCGTGCTATCTAAAGAAATGCGGTAGCATTCCCGGGACGTATGCTACTCTCCTTGTATGCAGAATATTCCTCATGGAGTTGGGAATTTGATGACTTGGTATAAGCTAGAGAGAACGACCTTCATGAGGTGTATCCACGGTCGTCCCACTATGGCGTTGTACGCGGTGTCTTGGTCCATGATGTGGAATATTGTTTCTAGATTCACGCGGCCGGCCAAAACGGGGAGTGTAATTTCTCCGGACGTCCGTTAAACTGCATTGTTAAAACTAGTTAGCGTGATGCAGCGCGCTACTATCTTATCCTCGAGTTTCATTTGGGTAAGTACTCGGGGATGGATAATGCATGCGCCACTCCCGTCATCTATCACAATCATTTAACATCAGCATCTAAAACTCGCAGAGTAATAACGAGGGCATCATTATGAGGAAAAGCCAAACCGTCGGTGTTTGACTTGTCGAAGATGATACTTTCTTCGAGTTCGTCGTACTGTTCGCGGATGATAGATCGCTTGAGTGTATTGGTAGTGGTGAACTTCACGCTGTTAATAGAGGCATCGTCGCCGATGATCATGTTGATGGTATGAGCTGGAGAGGGTGGTTTGGGCGGTCCTTGATGTTCGTGTCCTCTGGCGAAGTTTGTTCTTCCCTTATCGCTTAGCAGCTTTTTAAGGTGTCCTTGTCGTAGCATATTCACGACTTCCTGCCTTACGGCGATGCTGTCTTCCTTCTTGTGCCCTCATACTTGGTGGAACTCACAGAGGGCGTCGGATTATCTGGTGTTAGGGTCTGATATTATCTTTGGCAGCCACTTCACTTTTGGCCCGAGCTTTTCCAGGGCGTAGTCTATCTCTGTAGGTGACATACAAAAATTCTGAGCAGATAATAGGGGGCATACCTCTGTCGTTCCGATGGGTTCCCGTCCTTGGTCTGGATGGACCTTCTTCGTTCCGGGAGGGGGGGACCATTCTGATATATGGTTGGTGTCATTCCCTATTAGGTCGCTGATATCGCCCAAACTCACACCACAAATATAGGTTGTGAGGTGGTCGAAGCAATAATAAAAACCCAACGCAAGTCGGGGTCGAACCCACAAGGAGTTAGATTTTAGATTAGGTATACACCTAGTATGACTGTACGATGTGCCCAAGATTGCACTTCCACATATTTGGTTGTTTCTTTCTACTTCTAATGACTATGCTAATGTTTGCAATTGAAAAGCAAAGAGAACGATATTTTTGGTATTGTTGTTTTTTAAGTTGATAAAAGATCTAGGGTCGTGACTTTCACCTAGGTGGTTACCTAACGGGTTGTAAACTATAGTGCAAGTTTGATTGGTCGGGATTGTAATATAGCAATCACACACAATTACCCACTCAATACCTCTCGGTAGTTAGAGTGATTTTTCCCAGTTTGGCTTTCTCAAGTCCAAATGGGTATTGCACAAAACAAGTGATAAATGTTCAAGTCGGGTCTTACTATCTCTAGATTCAACCCTTTAATTGGGGCTATCAATTTCTTGAGTTCACCTCAATTCTTTATTAGCCATGTTTTCCTAGACTTAGTCTCTCTTTCTCAAGTAGAGACTAAGTCAATTAGGCATGAATCAATGTTTGCAACCATTAATTCTCAAATTCAAGCAAGAACTAGGCTAAGTATCACTAACCCAATCACAAACAAGCCCTAAATAAATTACTTATTAAGTACCCACACTAGGGTTGGGTCACAACCCTAGCTAGAAATTTAGCTACTCATGAAAAATGAAGAAATTAAGGAAGAAACTAAGATAGAATTCATAATACTTTATTAAGGTAAGAAATCTAATGTTTAAAAGCTAATCTAGTACAATGTTACCCAATACAGTAAATAAAAATGGCTCAGGTGCTCCCAACTTACAAAACTTAACCTAAAAATGACAAAAAGTTCTATTTATACTAAGCTGAAAATATCTGACAAAATTGCCCATGCGGAGGTTGTGCGGCCGCACAATTCTGTATGCGGTCCGCATGTTGAGATTGACTGGTCAATTGGGTTTTCTGCGGTCGCATAAAATTGGAATGCGGCCGCACTTCATTTAATTGTGCGGACCGCACATTTCTCAGCCGCACACTTGAACTTGGACTGGAGCTCGCCTTCATTATGCGCACCGCACATTTATGAGTGCGGCCGCATTTTGGCCTCTTGCGGCCACACAATAATAGTGCGGTCCGCACATCTTCAATCTTCCAACATGCAAGTTCTCTGAAGCTTGTTTTCTGCGGTCGCATAATAAGTGTACGGTCCGCACTTTGTGAGGAAATTCCATCAGTGCTCCTTTAGAGTTTGCGGCCGCACACAATATTGTGCGGTCTGCACTGTGGCCCCTTTTGCCTTGTTTTGGTCCTTGTCCAATTTTGCTCCTTCTGGAGTTGATTTTCACTTCTTTGGCTCGTTTCCCAATATTCCTACAAGAAAGAACATTTTATTAGTTCTCGGGAATACCTTTAAGCATTTTTGAGCTAAAACGCAAGTAAAAAGAGAGCAAATAAGTAGTCAAAAGAATGTCACAAATACGGCTTTAAGTACCATATGCTTGCCCCTCATGTAAATCACCACTAATGTAAGCTCACTCAACTTGAAATCATGTAGGGCTTTTTCGGGATGTAATGAAGGCTTTTGGATCAAGGTAGGGCTTGTAGGGGTAGATTCATCTTTCCTTAAGCACTCCATTTTCTCTTTTTGGCTCATACTTTGTCGACTCTTTGAGTCAATTTCTTTTTCCTCGGGGGAACTAGAGGTACATAATGTCACTCTTTCTTGGTCATGATATTCATTTTTTCCTTCTCTACTTATTCCATGCCCTTTCAATCTTGTTTTTCTTTGAATCCCTTCAATTCTTCACTTAATTCACTTTCTTTTTGGCATTTTTCTTTTTGTTCTTTCTTTCTTTTCTTTGCCTTCCCTTTTCTTCATTTGTTTCTCTTCTTTGTACCTTTATATTCTTTCAAACTTCTCGCCTCTTCCCCAAACTTATGCTTTAGCCAATTGTTTCTCAAGAATGCTAAGGAAAGATCGGGTGCCAAGAGAGTGTCATTACAAAATGAATAAAGGCTTGTAACGTGGTTATTGAATGAAAAGGGGCTTAAGCTCAAACGGGTTGACTAGGGATATACATTGGTAGGTTATGGAAGATTTCAAAGTGGATCAAGGAGAGCCTACAATCATTTCTCAAGCCAAGCTACACTTAGAATTTCTCCTAGAAAAATATTCGGGGCAAGTTCTAGACTATTAGCACGGGTAATTGGACTTGCAACTAAATATCTCACCTCTCATGCTGCTGGATTGCTAAAGAGAACGGAGTTGAGGGCCCACAACAACCCTATTTAAGATTGAGAATCACAAATGGCCCGACTGAACCACTCGATGACTGTTTTAAGTCAACACAAGAGTCAAAAGGTCACAACTAGAGCTATTTTCTGCCAACAACTTTGTTTTTAACCATAAGGCCGTAGGTAAATGTGTTGGTACCAAGTGAAGCATGCTTGAGACCATTTTATTCATTACTACTATTTTTGCCTAAACATAAAAGAAAACGGACTCAATCCCTTAAGAAGGTTGTCACGCCATCCATCGTTGGGAAGAGCCACCCGGTTCACACAAAATCTACCTTTGGAAAGAACCGTGGCATTAAGAAAACCAAAGGCTTATTTCTCACTTAAACATAACAAGAAGCTACCAAATCAAAAAGAAGCTACTAAAGTAAATAACAAGTTATACTACTAAGAAAACAAACTGAAGAAGCTATTAAATAAACTATGAAAAGTAAGACAAATGAATATACAAACCGAAGGGAAATGAATATATACATCAAATGAAAGGGGAGAATATATACATAACCAGAGAGAAAATAAAATAAAATAAAAAGAGTATGAGAGTTATTACAGGACAAATGTCAATGTAACAATGAATCATCCAAAATAGACCACCCCCCTGATTAAAAATAAGCTTTGTCCTTAATGCTTAAAAAATAATAACAAGGAAGGGTAGAGAGTTAAGAGAAATCCCTATGAGGTCTCAGTCTGCATGGCAACCTCAGCACCCTCGGTCTCCTCCAATTGTATCTCATCATCACCTGAATGAGGGGCAACAGGGTTGCTGAGCATCCGGAGCATCTCCTCAGCAGTGTGGGCAGTAAGGTCCGGCTCATCAGATTGGCCGGCTACTGCCTCTGATTCCTCGGGTACTGCTGGTGCTGCTGGGGCTGCTGGTGCTATCTCCATAAGAAGGTCAAGAGGGATATCTCCAACTGATGCAAGCTTGGCTACCTGTTTGCTCAATCTGTCCACTGACTTCTTTGATGCCTGAGATTTCCTCATCTTCTTAACCTGTTTGCCCGAATCCTCAATAGCTTGCCACCATTGTAGCCATGATAGTCTTCTGGTTTTCCAGAATCTTCTTTAATATTTCCTCCACTAACAGAGATACCTGTGGTGCTGCTGGGGCAAAAGACTATGCTACAACGACACTGGATATGTCAGACAACTTTGAAGTAGCTGCCTGCATCCAGTTTTTGAGACTCGCCAATGTCTGGGAGACTCGCAGCACAGTGAGTGGATATATGGAAGAGGCAGGCACTAGCACTGATGTAGATGGTCTAGCAGGTGGAGGTGGTGGCATGTCAGTTGTCTCGGTGGTAGGACCTGCTGCTGTAGAAGGCATGGCAGCTGTGGAAGGCTCAACAGCTGAATCAGTAACTATTACCGTTAGCTCCTCAGACTGGCCAGCGGAGGTAGTTGACTTACCCTTAAACTTTGGGTTGTCAGCACCCTGCAGGTGGTACCATGAGAAAGGCTTCTTGGCCTTTACTTTCATATCAAATGTCCTCGGATCCACCTTTTGATCATTGAAATACTTTGTGAGGAACTTTGGATAAGGGTAGGATCTTTCACCTTTTTGGACAGCTAATGTGATGTTGGTTGACATTATGGCACCCACATTGATCGGGTACCAAACCATAATAGAAGCCACCAGAACTGCTCGGGGAATTGAGAGGTTGTTCTCATTCAGACACGGGTCAATACGGCTGCACACAAAGGTTTGCCACCCTTTAGCTTCAAATTTAGGGTGGCACGGACCATAGGAACCCCTGCTGTGAGCCACGGGGGTGGTGGTCCTCGAGCAGCCAAAATCTCAGCTAGCCACGGGCGAGCTGCATCACCCATAGCAAGCTTTTCCAAATACCGGACTGCCTCTACTTCTTCAAATCCCACATAAGAGTTCAAAGAACAGGAGTCAAATCGGACTTTCAGATTTCTCACCTTTGTTATCTTGGTACCCTTCTTTATGTGAGCCACATTGGCATAAAATTCTTTAACCAAGTGCTCATTTGCGTTGATGAAACTTTTGGTGAACCATTTCCATCCCTTTCGCTCCTAGAACTGTCTAAGGACATTTGGATTGTGAATGTCCAAATCATTCATTAAGAACTGTCGCTCAAGTGTGAGCGATCTCTGGGGCCACCACTCTCTGAACCTCATGAAGGCAGTCAAACTCACAAACCGAACCTCCCATATTTCCTTCTTCTTCGACCTCTCAAGGCCGCCCACTCGAGTCTCACCTCCTCTACCATCATCATCATCATCATCACCATCATCATCATCTAAATCAATCGGTGCAGGAGGAGTGTGAGTAGAGGAGGGATCTGAACCCTGGCTACCAGCATCTGAACCCTTAGAAGAACTAGCTGAGGTGGAGGATTCATCACAGAGTTGGTATCTCCCTAGAACTTGTTGTGATTGGGCTTCCGATTGTGCTTGTACAGAGTTGCCCTCTGAAGCTTCCCTAGACGGGGCATATTCACTGGTGTCTGAAGATTCTGAGACTCTGTTGGTCGTAGCCTTCTTATTTATTGCCCTCTATATGGCAAGTGGTATGTTACTCTTGCCTCGGCCTCGACCTCGGGAGAATTCACCTCTCCCTTTAGATGTGTCGCCTCTACCACGTGATCTAACCATTGTCTGTAACACAAGGAACATAGGTCAGTTGAAATTAAAACAATTAAAGCATTTGCAGAACAATTGCAAAACACAGTCATCAAAGTGACAGTGCGGCCGCAGATTGTCTAGTGCGGACCGCACAATTCTGAAGTGCGGTCGCGCACCCTGAAGTGCGGACTGCATAATTTTGAGTGTGGTTGCATATCCTTAAGTGCGGACCGCACAATTTTGAGTGCGGCCGCACAAGTCCAAACCTGAGTTTCTGATTCTCTGAAGTTCAAAAGTGCGGTCGCACACATTTTTATGCGGCTGCACAATTTTTCTGCGGACCGCAAAATTATGAGTGCGGTCCGCACATTTCAAGCACCAACTTTACCCTATTTAACAGCTATGCGAACCGCAAAAAAATATGTGCGGCCGCACAATTCAAACAGTGACAACACTACACTTATGGTTCTTGCAATGTTTTCACAAATTAAACATGGTGTGCACATATTGACAAGATTAGTGGTCTACCCAGTCCCTAATGAACATATATGAAGCTACCCGCATGATTTTGAAGCACATATTAAGCACATTTGACATTTTTAGGCCTAAAAATAACTAAACTAATCAAAGAAAACAAAAATAAAAATTAAGAAAAATGAACAAAAATCTAACATGGATTGAACATACCAGTAGTGAATGATGCACGTGAGAATCTAACTTGATGAATTGAGTGTGATTTGTGAACTATTTTTGGTATGCATAGTGTTTTCTAGGGCTTGGGAGTTCAGAGAGCGTAAAGTGTGAATAGTGGTGAAAAGCCCTATTTATACTTTGACCAAGTCGATTTAAAAATTACCTGAGTGCGGCCGCACAATTTTGAGTGTGATCTGCACTCTTTACCTGTACATGAATTGAGCTCTGCGGTCCGCAAAAAAAGTAGTGTGGCCGCATATCCTAGTGCGGTCCGCATACTTTTGTGTGCGGCCGCATTTTGGCCACTTTCCTGCAAATTCCAACTTCAAAGAGTTGGTGATTTTGGATCTCCAATTGTGCGGCCGCACAAAGAATTGTGCCGCCCCAGACCTTTCTATGCGGTTGCAATATTTTTGTGCGGTCCGCTCAATTGGTGCGGTCCGCATAATTTCAACACTTGGCCAATTTTTCCAGGTATAGTCCCTGCAATTCATACCCATTCTTGCATACACTTCAAAACTAGTTAGCACAAAACAAACTTATCTAATGAAGGAGAAAAAGAAAAAGAAAAAGACATATGGGTTGCCTCCCAAGAAGCGCCTGATTTAACGTCGCGGCATGACGCAGATTACCAATCATTTGAAATGAAGAACCGCCACGATGTGGCCATCATTAACCTTGCCTAGATAGTGTTCCACCCGGTGCCCATTAACTCTAAATACCTCATCATTCTTATTTTTCAAGTCCAACGCACCGAATGGTGTTACACAAACTAGTTCAAACGGGCCACTCCATTTTGACTTCAACTTTCCGGGAAACATCCGTAGCCAAGAATTGAACAATAACACAAGATCACCTTCTTTGAACTCCTTGTTATAGATGTACTTGTCATGGAAGTACTTCATTTTCTCCTTGTATAGGGACGAATTTGTGTAGGCATGATACCGGAATTCATCAAGCTCATTCAATTGTGCCACCCTTAAGTTTGTGGTGACATCCCACTCAAGGTTCAACTTCTTCAAGGCCCACATGGCCTTATGCTCAAGTTCCACCAGAAGATGACACGCCTTCCCAAACACCAATCGATATGGAGACATCCCAATCGGTGTTTTGTATGCCGTCTTATAAGCCCAAAGAGCATCATCAAGTTTTCTTGACCAATCCATCCAGTTGGCATTCACAGTCTTTGACAAAATACTCTTGATCTCCCGGTTGGAGACTTCAACGTGTCCGCTTGCTTGAGGATGGTAGGGGGTCGATACTTAGTGAGTGACACCATACTTTGCGAGTAAGGTATCAAAAGCCTTGTTGCAAAAATGCAATCCCCCATCACTAATAATGGCCCTTGGAGTACCAAATCTTGTAAAGATGTTTTTCTTCAAAAATGCCACCACACTTTGAGCTTTGTTGTTGGGTAAAGCCACGGCTTTAACCCATTTTGACACATAGTCCACAGCTACCAAAATGCAAGTGTTCCCACAAGAGCTCACGAACGGTCCCATGAAATCAATACCCCACACATCAAAGATGTCAATTTCCAAGATAGTAGTGAGGGGCATCTCATTCTTCTTAGAAATCCCACCGGCCCTTTGACATTCATCACAACGCTTGACTAGATCACTAGCGTCCTTGTAGAGAGTAGGCCAATAGAATCCACAACTCAACACTTTTATTGCCATTCTATCTCAACCATGGTGACCACCATGCGTTGAAGAGTGGCAAGCCTCAAGAATTTCCACTTGTTCTTCCTCTGGCACACATCGTCGAATCACACCATCGATACATATCCGTAAAAGATACGGTTCATCCCGATAATAGTCAAGGCAATGCCGTTTTAGCTTCTTCCTTTGGTTTGAAGAGAACTCATTCGGTACAGTGCCACTCACAAGATAATTTGCTAAGTCGGCGAAACATGGCATCCCGGCCTTTAAAATGGCTAGCAATTGCTCGTCGGGGAAAGAATCATTGATCTCAAGGCCGTCATGTGGCCTCCCCTCCCCCTCCAATCGAGACAAGTGGTCCGCCACTTCATTTTCACTACCTTTGCGGTCTTGGATCTCTGATCAAACTCTTGAAATAGAAGCACCCACCGCATTAATCTTGCCTTAGAATCTTTGTTGCTCATCAAGTACTGAAGCGCCGCATGGTCGGCGTGAACAATCACCTTTGTACCCATCAAATATGGCGAAACTTCTCCATAGCAAAGACAATAGCAAATAGCTCTTTTTCGGTCACTGTGTAATTGACTTGGGCATCATTCATGGTCTTGCTAGCATAGTAGACCGAATGGAAGATTTTGTTGATTCTTTGCCCCAACATTGCTCCAACCGCCACATCAATAGCGTCAGACATGAGCTCAAAAGGTAAGCTCCAATCCGGTGCGGTGATAATAGGAGTAGTAGTCAACTTGATCTTGAGCAATTCGAATGCCTTCATACAATCTTCGTTGAAATGGAACTTGGCATCCTTCTCCAAAAGTTTACACAAAGGGTTTACACCTTGGAAAAATCCTTGATGAATCGGGGATAGAAACCCGCATGACCCAAGAAGCTCCTCACTCCCTTCACGTATGTCGAGGGTGGAAGTCTAGAAATCACTTCTATTTTTGCCTTGTCGACCTCAATACCATTCTTTGAAATTTTATGGCCAAGGACAATGCCTTCCTCGACCATGAAGTGACATTTCTCCCAATTCAATACCAAGTCCACCTCCTTACATCTTGCCAAGACCTTATCCAAAATTTTCAAGCAATCATCAAAAGAATTCCCAACCACAGAAAAGTCATCCATGAAGATCTCAAGAATATCCTCCACCATGTCGGTAAAAATAGCCATCATACACCGTTGAAAAGTCGTCGGTGCATTGCATAACCCAAATGTCATCCTCGAGAATGAGAAAGTACCATAAGGACATGTGAAAGTAGTCTTCTCTTGGTCCTCCGGAGCAATAAGAATTTGATTGTAGCCAGAATATCCATCAAGGAAACAATAGAAAGCACAGCCGACCAACCTATATAGCATTTGATCAAGGAAGGGAAATGGGAAATGATCCTTTCTTGTAACTTTGTTAAGCTTGCGATAGTCCATACACACTCTCCACCCGGTCACCGTTCTTGTAGGAATCAACTCGTTCTTACCATTGGTAACCACAGTCATGCCCCCTTTCTTTGGGACACATTGCACCGGAGAAGTCCATGAACTATCGGAAATAGGGTAAACAACCTGGCATCCAACCTCTTGATTATCTCCTTCTTGACCACCTCTTGCATTGCTTTCTTTAGCCTGCATTGATGTTCAACAGTGGGTTTGCAACCCTCCTCCAAAATAATTTTATGTATGCAAAAGGCGGGGCTTATACCCCGGATGTCCGCCAATGTCCATCCAATTGCTCTCTTCCTCCTTTGCAGCACCTCCAATGTGTAATCTACCTGCATGTTAGTCAACGAAGAGGAAAGAATAACTGGTAAAGTAGAAGAAGGGCCAAGGAATTCATACCTGAGATGCGGAGGCAATGGCTTTAACTCCAAAGTGGGAGGCTCCTCGATTGAGGGCTTTGTTGGAGGAGTCTTCCGGTTTTCAAGATCCAAGGATAACTTGCGGGGTTCATAAGTGTACGACCCCATTCCTTGCAATGCATTCACACATTCTACATAGCCATCATTCTCCTCATCATCATCAAGGTTAAGCAAAACGACTTCCAATTTGTCATCAACATTCATTGTGGCACTAGCATCATCAACAATCACATCGGTCACCAAATCCACGAACGAAAAAATTTCATTGCTATTCGGTTGCCTCATAGATTTGCACACATGGAAGACCACCTTCATCACCCACCCAGAAAGTGAGCTCACCGGCTTCCACATCAACAAGAGCCTTCCCCATAGCAAGGAAAGGTCTATCCAAAATAATAGGCACCTCATAGTCTACTTCAAAATCAAGAATCACAAAGTCCACCGGGAGGATGAACTTGTCAACACAAACCAACACATCATCAATAATACCCAATGGCCTCTTCATTGTACGATTTTCCATTTGCAACCTCATGGATGTGGTTCTTGGTTTCCCAATCACCAAAGTTTTGAACACCGTAGGGAATCAAGTTGATACTCGCCCCTAGATCACATAGAGCTTTGGCAAAATTGGCGCTCCCAATAGTGCAAGGGATTCTGAAAGAGCCCGGATCTTCCAATTTCGGATCCATTGAGTGCACAACAGCACTCACTTGATGTGTCATCTTGATAGTCTCACAATTCATCGATCTTTTCTTGGTCACCAAGTCCTCCATGAATTTGCATAACCTGGCATTTACTCTAAAGCCTCAACCAATGGTACATTGATAGACAAACTCTTCATCATGTCAATAAACTTTTTGAATTGGTTCTCACTATTTTGCTTTGCAAGCCTTTGAGGGTATGGAGGAGGAGGCCTTGGCATTGGTGCCTTAGCCTTTGGCACTACCGGTTCTGGCATGTTAATTACGTGTTCCCTAGACAGGTTCACTTCTTCTTGTGTCTCCTCCACATTTTCACCAATGTCAATTCTCACTTCTTCATTAGCTTGAACCACATTAGTTGGAGTCTCATCTTCTTGCACCAACACATCATCATCCACAATTCTTCTTTGATTTGAGGTAGTTGCATCTCCACCTCTTCTGCTCCTCGTGGTTACCGCCATGGCATGTCCCGTATTATTCCCACCCTTCGGGTTCACCACCGTATCACTAGGTAGTACCCCCTTAGGATGAGTGTTTAAAGCTTGCGAGATTTAGCCCAATTGGACTTCCGAATTGCGAATAGAAGTGTTGTGAGAGGCTAATTGAGCATCGAAGTCAACGTTCTTCTCCATCATTTGTTTAAACATGTTCTCTATTCGGCCCATTTCATTGTTAGAAGAACTCGGACCTTGAGAAGGATAAAGTCGTGGGTTCTTGTTTGTTGAAACATCGGGGGCCTTTGAAAACCCGACCCCCAGTTGTTGTTGTTGTTCCACCCTCGTTGGTTATTACTCCCCCAATAGCCTTGATTATTGCCACTCCGGTTGCCTTGGTTAATTTTACCATTCCAATTTCCTTGATTGCCTTGATTGTTCCAATTCCATTGGTTGTTTTGATTTTTCCAACCACCTTGATTGCATGAATTCCAACTTACTTGATTTCCATGTGGTCGCCAATGTTGTTGACTTTGTCCTTGAGCATTGTTTCTTTGGCCTTGATATTGACATATTGCACTTCTTCTTCTTGCTCATTGAACGAATTACTTTGGTCATACCCATTATCATCTTGCATGAATTGTTCCTGACGACTTTGCATTTGTTGACTTTTTTTCCATCTCTTGTTCATCATTATATTCACACCTTCCATCGCATTCACTTGTTTCGGCCCTTGAACTTGTTGAAGCTGAGCTTTGGCCAATTGATTAATTGTGGTTGTCAACTCGGCAATAGCTTGCCCATGATCATGTAGTTCCTTGTGTAGGTGAATGACATTTGGGTCACCTTGAGGAACATTGGCTCTACTTTTCCATATCGATGAGGTATCCGTCATCTCATCTAAAATTTCACAAGCTTCGGCATAAGGCGTGTTCATGAAGTTCCCACCGGCGAGTTGATTTACCGCACATTGATTTGTTGTGTTGACCCCCCTGTAGAAGGCTTGTTGGATCATGGCCTCGGTCATATCATTATTCGGGCACTCTTTAACCATGGTACGATATCTTTCCCGAATCTCGTACAATGGCTCATCGGGCTCTTGCTTGAACGCAAGAATCTCATCCCGAAGTGTAGCCATATGCCCCGGAGAAGAATTTGGCAATGAATTTTTCCGCCAACTCATCCCATGTATGGATGGAATGATTGGGCAATCTCTCTAACCAGTCCAATGCCTTTCCCCGTAGAGAAAAGGAAAATAGCCTCAACCGCAGCGCGTCCTCAGAAACATTGGTTTGCTTGCTCCCCCTACAAGTATCAGAGGGAAAGGATTGGTGATTCCCCGTTGAAGATTCCTCGTTGCTCAAGTAGTGTAAGTATCACATTGGTGATTTGGAAGTTGCCCGCCCTTGTCATACCTCCTTTTTACTACCCCCGAAAAGGGGTATAAGAGAGTTTTTTCCAATTTAAGTGACAACCGAAACGGGATTATTATTTAAGTCAGAGTTGCCACTTGGGATAGTTTATGGTGTCCCAAGTCACCGATTTAGAATCCCGAATCGAGGAGATTTGACTCTGGTTTAATGTCTGCGAAACACAAAAATTCGGGTAAGGAATTCTGTTAACCCGGGAGAAGGTGTTAGGCATTCCCGGATTCCGTGGTTCTAGCACGGTCGCTTTGATCATACTTGGCTTAATCAGATTATTTAATTACTTATTTCAAAACCTATGTGCATTTGCCTTCTTTAATTAAGAAATTATCTTAAAACAGGTCACGCGTACGTGTACCCGTTTGTTTGGCGCATCAAAAATTATGTCACGGGAACGTGTCCACAATCAATAATGCTTTATTATTATTAAGAATGTTTAGTCGAAGTTGCACGAACGCATACTCCGATTTTATTTTTCGAATCGTAACCATGTCACGCGAACGTGTACACACTCACGATGATATATTAAACGTGCCTAAAGCAAACTACGAACATTCATTGTTGTAAAATTAATATGAGGGCCATAAGTGATTCAATTATGGATGGCACGCCTCAATATATCTTAAAGAAGAGAATTGTGTTCAATTAAAGCAGATTATAAGGTCCCTGCTTAATCTAACTCAAGATTCAGTCTAAATTTACTAATTGCGAATATGCATTGAGATAAATTTACGGGCTTTTGATTACTTAAGGAAGATTGAACCAGCTGCAGGCTTGCTGATGATTTAACGAAAGTACATGGGGGTGGGCTCGAAATTGAGCCCACCACTTAGAACGAAGGGCCAAATCTTCCCAGCGATGTGATTGGGCCATTAATAGGCCCAGCAATACACTGAACTCCACATTACAAGCCATTTCTTTAAAACATAAGACGCAAAAGGAAAAGGGGTGGGGCTGAAGACTCTTGGGCCTGAAATTGTGCCCAAGACCAAAGGAAAACCAAATCTGGTCGTTTTGGGCCTCGAGATTGAGCCCAACATTCGAAACAAAGGTCTAAGACCACACCTAAAGTGATCTTGACCAGGCCATCCATTTAGGCCCACTCTTGGCCCAATTCATTAATGAACCTGCTGCTTTTTGAATATACTTAAAAGCAAGTACATAAATTTTGAAAAATTACAATTAACTAACAGTAACTAAATGTACTTAAATCAACTATACAAAATAGATAACTGAAAGAACAAGTTTATACAATTTTAATCATAACAACTAAGTAATCTAACTACTCATTAACGAAAAGCTTCACAAAAACGATCCATCCTTCTGCTAAGGCAGCATACTTCCACCCACGGAGATTTGTGATTCAAAACAGTGCTTGGATTTGCAAGAGTAGCTATAGAGCTACCTTGCAAATCTGTATTTGACTCATTATAGCAGCAGACAAACGGAACAAATAGTTAGTACAATTATAACCCTTCATGGTTTCAACACACAAGGAAAGATTAACCAAAAAGTCAAAATCCTTTTTAATACTATCTCACAGACTTCATTAGTTAGTTTACCATGTCAAATAACAAAACAACAAAATGAGAGCAAGTTTCAGCCTTCACATGGATACCATTGACTACTTTAAGCATGTTGGGACTTCACATTATAGTCTAAAGTTATAAAAAAAAACAAATTTTAAGCTTTAGCATGTAGGAAGAAAAGAAGTCACAGATGATTACTAGCCCACATAACAGGAGTCATGCTGATTTTCAAGCAGTAAATCTAAACTAGATCTATACAAGTCCACCAAAATTCACATAAAACCCATTTACTGAACAAATTCGATATTAATCCTTCCATTTCAGAAAATAAACCACAATACATGAGGAAGGAACTGAAAGTGGTACCTTGAATGAGCAACAAACAAGAAAACAACAAGTGTAAGATGAAGGAAACTAGTTGAAAAACTTCAAAAGAAAAGGAACAACAGCAATAGAAGAATAGAAAGGGTTTGACCATCAAAACAAGCAGAAGTGAAATCTGGGTTGCAACCCTTTGAATAATCCTGATAACAGAAAGAAAATCAGAGCAAACTACCAAAAATTCTCCGGGGTGGGGAGAGGAGCGGCTTCCCAATTGCCAAGCTTCACCTTCGACCCAAAAAAATGCACCTCTTCATCTCCAGAACCTTCCCCAATTTCTACCGTGTTCACTTCATCAAATCGACTTTGGACCCTTTCAAATCAACTCCTCATCAAAGACAACCACAGCTTTTTGGAACTGCTGACACCGGACGCTACACTACCCCTGACTTGACGAAAGCCCTGGAGAGATGTGGGATAGGCCTAGAGAGCGACCATGCTTTCTTTTCCAACATTTTAGCCTTCTTCACATCATCCCCTGTAGGCTTGAACCCCAGACCAAATGTACCCAGATTTTCACATAGAGACACTGGCTGCACCATACCTTGCAAAGACGCGCCCAGACCCTTAACCGGCACAAAACCATACTTCAACATCTTGTTAGCTATCATGAAAATCGAAGGTGATAGCCTCGGCCTTGTAATGCATTTTCCTTTAGGAAACTTTTCGATGGACATTGGTTTGACAGTTTGGTAAACTAAAGGTCCTTTATCATCTCCAGCCTCAACAAATGGAACAGATGAATCTTCATAAAGAGATAAATCCCTCTCACCATGCACAGCTATTTCTTGTTTGTCCCACTCAAATTTTACCATTTGATGTAGAGAAGATGGCACTGCCTTAGCCGCATGTATCCAAGGCCTGCCCAATAAAGTATAGGAGGCAACCACATATAGCACTTGAAATTTCACACTGAAACCAACTGGCCCTATCACCAATTCAAGCATTATATCTCCAGTAGAATCTTTTCCTTCCCTATCAAAGCCTCGAACACATACACTGTTCATGTGGATTCTTTCAGTGCCGATCTTCAACTTTTGCAAAGTGGACAGAGGGAAAATATTTGTACCGGAGCCATTATCAACCAACACCCTTGTGACAAAATAATTTTCGCATTTCACCGTGATATAAAGAGCTCGATTGTGTTTCGTACCCTCTATAGGAAGCTCATCGTCTGCAAAAGGAGTCCTATTTGCTTCGAAGATCCTGCTAGCAATCTTCCCCAATTGATTCACTATGATCTTATCAGGAACAAGTGCCTCATTCAGAATCTTCATTATGGCCCTGCGGTGTTCATCCAAATGTATCAACAAAGATAACAGAGAAATATTAGCTGGAGTTTTCCTTAATTGCTCAACAATGGAATAGTCTTGCACTTGCATCTTTTTCAAGAACTCTTTGGCCTCTTCCTCGGTAACCGGTTTCTTCACTGGCATTTGGCTATCCTTGAAGAGCTTGGCCTTCCTCAATTCTTCGGAGGTAAAAAATCCCCCGAAATGAGTCGGTCCTCCGATCTCAACAAATTCTACCTCCACTTCTTTTCCCTTGTGTGTCATTATTGCTCATTTGTAGTTCCAGGAGACATCCTTTGTTTCAACCACTGGCAACTGAGTCACAGGTTTAATAACAACACGGGTAATGGGACACCCTTTCACAACTACAACAGGCTTGCTTGGGATCCCTGGTAACACCAACTTTGGCTCTTTCCGACTTGCCCCGACGCCGTTCGAAGACCTTTTTGCAAACAGCACCCGTTTTCTAAATACCTCATCTTGCTCCACAGTCTTAGCGGGTTTTTCAATTTCAACGGGAGGCCCGAAATGAGGAGTGCAACAGTATGGATCCGAGGTCTTGAAAGTTGGTTCTGTAGCATAGTATTGGGCATCAGGAACTTTGAACAAGGTTTTACTAGAAGATAGGGGTATGGTGGCATGGGGAGGAGCTGCAAGAACGGGAGTAGTTAATGGCGCGCGATATGATGTTGTATTGGCTGGTGGAGCACGAAAAGGCTGAGACAAGCTGCCAGGGTAGTTGTGGCAAGGGGTAAAGCCTGGGGCGTGTTGTGGGGAGAGATCAACATCATTGGGAATCTGGGATTGTGATGGTAGTGGGACGGAAGCAAGATTTTCAATGTAGTTGGTGAGGAACGAGGGTAGAGGATTTCCACTAATCCAAGCCTGGTACATCTCTATTATCTGGCGTTTCAGCTTATACAACTCTTCTTTCATACCGGGCTCAGACTCTTCTACCTCCCTTGGCGGGTCGATTACATTCCAATCCAATTCTTTGACAGCCATGTTCGCCTTGTTCTTAGATCTGGTATTGTACGGGTGACTTGCCAGAATGCCGAGCAAACCAACCACCTGCCCGTACTTGATGACAACAAGCAAACTTGTTAACGATTAAGAGCTTAACAGATAGGCAACCGCACGTTGGGAATGCAATGCACCTAAGAAGTTAACCACTTCTATTATGCATTTGAACGGTTGCATGCTTCATCCCGGCTTTCACTAATTCTTTTCATTTTGCATTTTTCTTTCTCTCTTTCCTTTTCATTCCTGCCTTTCTTTGCTTGGTTCTTGTTTTTCTTCTTTTATTCTCACATTTTCTTTCCTCTCTTGTTTTGCCATTATTTCTTTCCCCTCAATTTCCTTTATCTTCTCTCCCTTTTTTCTTTTTCATTTTATGGTTATGATCGAATCCTATGGGGATTGCCTACATATCACGACGCCGCATGAATCAGACCAAGCGTAGTTCTGGGGATAAATGCAAAATAAAAGAAAGACACATTTTTTTTTTCAAATTTTATAAAATAAAACAAGATAGAAACATCCTGATTACAACGACTTCCCTACAGACTTAAACATTTTCACAAACTAAAACAAGACTCAAAATGGAATAACAGACTCTAAAAGAAACATGTAACACAGACTCGAAAAATAAAATCAAGAATACGTAAGTGCTTCCGTTGCTGCTCCAGTTGGCCTTGCTGTGGGCCTATGCGTCATGTCTTCTTGGAGGCGAAACAGGTCATCCATGATCTGTCGGACAAAAAATCATAACTGAAGCGAAGAACATGGACCGGGTCATGTCTTCACACTTGTTACACTACATCACAATGTAGTCCGCAATCCTCCTAACCCATTCCCTGATAATACCCTTCTCTTGTAGCAACCGTCCAATCTGCTGAGATCGGGCCCCCAAAACTTGTTTGGCAGTATGATTTTGCTCTTGAAGCTACTGCAGGTCCTTTTCTAACTGCGACATCAGGGCATAGCAATGTTCCCTTTCTGCTTTGAAATCTCTTACCTGCTTGCTCATTTCTTTTTCAAGGACATTGACCCTTTTCTTTAGACCCACCATTCCTTTGTCGTACTTCTCCTTCAGCTGTCGGACGAAACTTGCCCGTCCCTCCGCATTCTTAGCTAACTTGGCTTGGGTTCTCACTAATTCCTTTTCGGTCTTTTCCAGTTCAGCCTCATAATCACACACCTTTCTCCTAAGGCCGTCTATGAGCTTCTCAGCTTGTCTGCTTCTGGCCGGATTTTCAGCGGCGATTTTCATTCTTTGAATTTGAGCTCGTAGGGCTTCATTTTCCTGGGCCAATTTCCGTCTTTCTCCTTCAGCTTCTTTCATTTGTAGGTCATTATTGAACTAAACGTTTCTCAATTTCTCTTCAAGAGTGTGAATGGTAGCTTGATAATTTTTCTCCTTCTCTCCCCAGGCCAACTTTTCCCTGACTTTGTCATCAAAAGCCTATACATGCGGTCTCTTCCCTGGTCTCTCAGGCTCTGGTTCGGGCTCTGGCTCATTGCTTGCACCTGACTTTCTTTCAAACCACGCTGCATAATTCGGATTCACTTCCCCTTTGGCAACATCTGGTACCTAGGTGCCATTTTTCAGATACCGGCAACTGTTCCAATCCTGCTGGACTAAAGCCTCAGGCAAAACGCCCTCTGGATGGAGCTCAATGATCTGGGTGGTTAGATCTTCATCTTCAGGTACCACCTAATATCTCCCTAACTGCCTTAAGACCCTCTGTGGTGCGTATGGCTGGACACTCCTCAAACCCATCAACACCAAATAACCCTTTGTAGCTGTCATATATATGATTTCTGTCACCGGGAGCCATCCTATGGTCCATTCGACCTGACTTGCTTTTAGAGCTTTCAGATGGGAGATCCAAGCTTCAAACCCTTCTGGAGCGTTGTAATCTTTCGCCCTTTCCTCGTAGCTTTTGATGAAGTTATCTTTGCTTGAACCATAGCTCATGAATTTGGGGTGATGGCAGAGATGCTCGATCAACCACATCTGTAGAAGAACACTGCAGCCTTCGAAGAGTTGAGCCCCAGATCTACACAATGTCAAGGCCCGATAAATATCTGTCAGTACTAGAGGAGCAAGTGTGTGATCTTTCTTTGTAGTAACGATTTGTGCAACTCTAGCCATGCGGGTATCTACCGTACCTTCTGCATTTGGAAAGACTATAATTCCCAGGAACGCAACTATGAAGGCGAACCTACGATGAATTTGCCAAATTTTCTTGTCCTGTTTGTTGTTCAATCCCTTTTCATTTGTTTCGAACCCGACCGAATGCCCAAATCTGGAATACAGAAATTGAAAGGAACAGCATCCTTTGTCCACATGAGCCTTCTTCATTTGTTTGCTGATATTAAGAAGAGCAAAAAATTTGTGCACAGATGGGGCTCTCGGGAATATCAGCATGTAGGAAGAAAAGAAGTCACAGATGATTACTAACCCACATAACAGGAGTCATGCTGGTTTTCAAGAAGTAAATCTAACTAGATCTATACAAGTCCACCAAAATTCACATAAAACCCATTTACTGAACAAATTCGATATTAATCATTCCATTTTAGAAAAGAAACCACAATACATGAGGAAGGAACTAAAAGTGGTACCTTGAATGAGCAACAAACAGGAAAACGACAAGTGTAAGATGAAGGAAACTGGTTGAAAAACTTCAAAAGAAAAGGAACAACAGCAATAAATCAGCACAGCAGCAGCAACCCAAACAGATCCCAAAAGAGAGATTTTCAGCTTCAAACCATTTTTTGAATGATGAAAACCCAGAAATCCTAAAAGAAGTTCTTCAATTTTTGCTAAAATCAAAGGAAAAGTGGGACGGTCGAACTTTTTTAGAGTCTATTCCTTAAGGTTTCTCCTATCTGCCCTTAATGAGTGAGGGGAGGGTGCTACTTATAGGCCTAAAAGGCCATGTGCTGAAAACCAAATCAGGAAAAAATTCCCTCAACCTGAAAAGGCATCTTTTCTCACCACCTGGGACAGCTGCTGTCCCTTATTGGCTCAACATTTTTGTGCTAACCAAATGGGGACAACTGCCCCAGGTTCTAGAAACTTCTTGTACCAGCCTTATCTAAAAAACTTGTTTCATATTCTTCCCAGACCCCTTAAGTTTTCAATTGTTCAACTAAGACCCTAGGAGTTTCTAATGATTCACAATTCAAGGCAAACAAAGACCCGGCCATAAGGATTCTGGGTCCAAAATCAAAAGATGTAATTAAAACACTAATATTTGCCTAATTAGTAAGAGCTGATCTAATTAACCCTAAACACTGAATTTAAACAAATGACATCTGAACAACAATCAAACCAAGATAGGAAGAAAGCTGTGAAGAAACCCTAGAAATCAGACTACTTAACTTATAAATCAAAATAAATCAATTAATTAACATTTGGAAATCTGGATGAAACCAATCTAAATATTGCAACTAAAACAGAGAGGAACAAATACGAAAATGGAAACAAAATTAGAGCAGTCATGCAAATTATGACAACCTGAAAATTAACCTTAATCAGCCTAAATCCGATGCAAATTGAAATGAAATCCTAGCATGCTTTGATTAGTCTAATTATCAATGGGTAAACAAATAATTAACAGTTCTAAAAGAAGAAAAACCCTAAAATTATGCGGTTAATATTGAAACAAAACATCAAGAGGGAAAAGAAAAGCCTAAGCAAAGAAGGAATGACAGAACATAAAGAGGGATTACCTAACCTAAACGTAAGACACGAACATGGGCTTTGGTGAATCTGGCCAGAATTTGGAACTGATTCTGGCAAGCTTGAAAATAGATCAAACCCACATGAATCAATTGATCTCGTCAAAAGAAGTTGACTCATGTAGGTTTGAGCCATTAATTCTTCCGGAATCACTCAGCATAGGCCTCTAGGGTTTCAAACTTTCGATATGGAATTGCTTGATTTTGAGGGACCTTTTGGGCAGACAAATAAGGTATTAGGGGTGAGACGAGTGAGGAGATAACCTGGTGAAGTTTTGGGCTAATTTGGAGAGGTTAAGGTTTTTGGGATTGAAACTTCAGATTTGAAATTCGAGGCGTTTGAAAGTGATTCAAGGGAATTGGTTTGGAGATTTGGGAAGAGGAGATGACGGGGGTTCTGGGGTGTTGATTTGGTGGTGTTTGGAACACCGCAACCGCCGTGAGGCGATTTTCGGTGGTGGTTGGCGGCGGAGACGGCGAGGAATTTAGGGGTGGCTAGGGTTTCAGTAGGGTTTGGGTGAGAGATGAGTGAAGGGGTTCCGAAATGGGGGAAAGGGTTTTCGGACATATGTATATGAAAAGCCAAACCAGTTCCCAGTCGTTGGATCACACGAGATCAACGGGTGGGATTCGATGGAGCGAAAACGGGGTCGTTTGGTTAAGTATGGGGACTGGACCGGATTTTTGGGTATGGGCTGGTATGGGTTTAGGTCTGGGTCAAGACTTGGGCTGTTTTTGGGCTAAAAATGGCCCAATTTCTGAATTTAAAACCCCATTTTTAATTAACTCCTTATTTCCTTTTTCTTTTCTTTCTTCTTCTTTTTCTTTTTTCATTAAAAATCCTAAATTAATCTAAATTGCAAAATTAGACTAATTACTTAATTACAATAATAATAAAAATTACTTAATCCTACATTAAGAGAGAAAGATCACTAATCTAAACATTAAAAGGTAAAAAATGTAAAATGGGCCATTTTTGGCATTTTCATTTTTCAATAAAACAAATAATAAACCAATTAATCCTAAAAATGTAAAAACAAAACCTAAATGCAATGCATGGTATTTTTGACATTTTTTCATGGTTTTAATAAAAATTAAACGTGCATAAAAATGCATACAATTAATAAAATCCTACAAATGGTAAATAATTGGAAAAAATCTATTTTCTTGAATTTTATAGGAGTAATTCGTATAGGGAAAAATCACGTGCTCACAGCTGCCCCTCTTTGCTCGGAAACATGAAGAGTTTTCGTGCAAAAATAAAGTGAGCGGATACGAGCGAGTTTTGCCCGTTTGAATACTCCGTTGGAAGCATTTTTGAAAGATTTGACCGAACCTTGCTTCTGACGTTGCCTACATATCCTTGGCCATAAAGGAACCAGGTCAGTGTAGTTTGGGAAGTTTTGGTAGCTGGGACTACCGAGAAGCTGTGATTTTACTGATGTTGCTGCTGCTACTGCTTGTTGAACTCCTTATTACACCAAGACAAAATAAAAGAAGCTAGACTAAACTATGATATATGAATTACAAGAATCCTATCTACATATCTTCAAACTTGATCTTGCGGCTTCTGCAGCTCGGTTGTGCATCTTGAGCTGTTGACATGTACTCTCAAGGCGAGCTTCTTTTGTTGTTGACTTGAATTGCTTTCTGAAGTGAATTTCCTTGTTTTCCCCGGTGGGCGCCTGATTTCCGAAATTTGAACTATCTTCCTTTGAATCTTGAACTGCTTTCCCTTGTTCTCCAGGTGGGCGCCTGACTGCCGAAACTTGAACTGCCTTCCCTTGTTCTCCAGGTGGGCGATGTCTTCCTTTGAATCTTGAACTGCTTTCCATTGTTCTCCAGGTGCCAAAACTTGAACTATCTTCCTTTGAATCTTGAACTGCTTTCCCTTGTTCTCCAGGTGGGTGCCTGATTGCTGAACTTGAACTATCTTCCTTCGAAACTGCTTTCCCTTGAAACTTGAGTTGTTTTCCCTTGTTCTCCAGGTGGGCGCCTGGCTGCCGAAACTTGAACTGTCTTCCCTTGAAACTTGAGCTGTTTTCTCTTGTTCTCCAGGTGGGCGCCTAATTGCTGAAACTCGAACTGTCTTTCCTTGTTCTCCAGGTGGGCGCCTGATTACTGAAACTCGAACTGTCTTCCCTTGTTCTCCAGGTGGGTGCCTGATTGCCGAAACTTGAACTGTCTTCCCTTGTTCTCCAGGTGGGCGCCTGATTGCAACAAAACAGACAAAACAAAAGAAACTTTCTACCCCAATTTGATATTGGGGATATCTGTGAGCGTTATCTGAATCTTGTTATCAAAAGAGCTCTAAGCTAAATCCCATCATCCTGAAGATTTCCAATTAAATTTCATCTCAAAAGTAAAAATTGAAGAGCTAAATTATATTTCCCAAAGGTAGAACTCATGTCAGATCTCGTCATTTATGGAGGGCTCAAAAGCTTACCAAATCCCGTTATCCAGGAGGGTCCTGAAAACTTACGGCCGAACTTGTTTGGCACCTGTTTGCCTCATGGAGAGTTTCTCCCGGACGAACGAAATTTTCTGCCCCTGTTTCAATCAAAGAAAAATCTTATTAATTTGAAAATGTGGTGGTTGGTTTGTGGTGTTCTTGCTGAAGGTGGCCCTTCCACTGCCATGCTCTGTTCTGATCAGCTGCCTCCGACTGGCAAAGAATTGTTTCACCTTCTGATTGAACCTCAACCACAGAACCCTGAATGACCTAAGTGCCCCATACTCAAACTGTTGTTTTAACATTTCTGTCTTTCAATCTGAACCTCTGTATTTTCAAAATTCCCGAAACCACTCGATCACTTGAACTCCCACTAGGACCTTTTTCGTTTTGCATCATGCTATTTCTGGTATGCTTTGGCCGCACTTTGCTTTATGCGATTTGGAAGTTGGTAATAAGCTTTGAAATCCTTCCTTACTTGCCTAACAAGGCTAACATTGGAAAAGCCTTAGAGAAGTAGACCGAAAAGGAAATGAAATGCAATGACCTCGACAGTTATGAATAAAAATAAAAAAAATCAAAATAGGAAGACTGTTTGAGGAAGACAAGGAAAAGAGACTTATCTGAGTGAGGTTGCTGGCATCAATGATCATGACATGCATTTTGGATTGATCAGCCTAGTCCATTCAGTCAATCACCTTTCAGTCTTCACACTTTATGCATGGGGTTCCCATAATCCAATTCCTTTGCAAAGTCAACAACCTTATTCGGCTTGCGGCGCCCTGAAGGGTTTTCACCAACAAACCTCTCTCATTTATTCATCTCTCAACTCATCGTCGCCTTTCGGTGCCTGTGAGGGTTTTAACCAATAAGACTCTCTCATTTTAATTTCTCTCAGCTTCCCGTCGCCTTACGGTGCCCGTGAGGGTTTTCACCAATAAGACTCTCTCATTTATTCATTTTTTCCTGCGCAGAACGGAGTGTTGCCCCTGATGTGGATCATACTTCTAACTTGCTTGACTTGGCATCCCTTAAAGATTGATCGGAAGGTCTTTCTTTGGACCGTAATGTGGGTTTTTGGATAGGGTTAGAAAGAAAGGATATCATAAAGGCTCAAACGACTTGAATGGGTTCAGAACTACAACTTTTGGCACCAGATCTTTTACAAAAATGCAACTTCTGCCCCAGTTTCTTTGCTTGGGGGTTTTTGAATTTTTATTTTGATGGGACCGAACCGTGAGGCTGCCTACGTATCCTTAAAAGGAATCAGGTCGAACGTAGTTCATGACATAGGATTTGCTTTGTTTTTGGTTATTTTCTTTTCTTTCTCTCCTTTTCTTCTTTTCTTCTTCTTCTCTTTTCTTTTTTTTCATTTTCTCTTTCTGTTTTTCTCTTCTCTTTTTCCTCTTTTCTCTTCTTTATTTATATTTTCTGTATCTGTATTTCTGAACTCTACTTCTGATTCCAAAAGAGGGGTATGAAAGAAAATAAATAAGGCTCAAAAAGGGGGTAACGAAGGATAAAGTTTTTAGATAGCAGAATAGAATGCCTTCGTCATTCCAATCTTCGAAACATGCCAACTACAAATAACACAATTTGAAGACGGACCAAAGAAATCATAACAATATCTCTTGACTACATTAGAATTGACAGCCATTTCTACACATTTGTCTTCTATATCTGTTAAGTACAAATCACCATTGGGCAACATTCTCGTTACAATGAACGGCTTCTGCCAGTTTGGGGAAAACTTGCCTTTAGCCTCAGCTTGACGTGGAAGAATGCATTTTAACACTGACTGATCTACCTCAAACTGTTTGGGAGACATTTCTCTGCTGTATGCTCTTATCAACCTCTTGATTTCCCAGACTAGCTGCCTCAGTTTCACTTAATTCAAGCTCAGGTTATCTCAAAATGCGTGAATCTTTATTTGTTTCCTCAAACACATCTTTTATCATATTCAAAACTATGTTTCATTATTCCATGATTAGATTGGCTTTCAAGATCTGGCTAAAAAAAACTCTGCATGCATGTCATGTCATTAGAACCAGCATAACAAGAACTGTATGAAGGAAAACAAATTGAAACATATATTAGGAATAACAATAAAAGAAGAAAAATTGGATTCCACCGAAAATAGAAGAATAGAAAGGGTTTGACCATCAAATCAAGTAGAAGTGAAATCTGGGTACAACCCTTTGAATAATCCAGATAACAGAAAGAAAATCAAAGCAAACTACCAAAAATCCTCCCGGGTGGGGAGAGGAGCGGCTTCCCAATTGCCAAGCTTCACCTTCGGCCAAACAAAATGCACCTCCTCATCACCAAAACCTTCCCCAATTTCTACCGTGTTCACTTCATCAAATAGTCTTTAGACCCTTTCAAATCAACTCCTCATCAAAGACAACCACAGGCTTTGAAACTCCTGACACCGGGCGCTTCACTACCCCTGACTTGACGAAAGCCCTAGAGAGGTGTGGGATAGGCCTAGAGAGCGACCATGCTTTCTTTTCCAACTTTTTAGCCTTCTTCACATCATCCCCTGTAGGCTTGAACCCCAGACCAAATGTACCCAGATTTTCACATAGAGACACTAGCTGCACGATACCTTGCAAAGACGCGCCCAGACCCTTACCCGGCACAAAACCATACTTCAACATCTCGTTAGCTACCATGAAAATCGAAGGTGATAGCCTCGGCCTTGTAATGCATTATCCTTCAGGAAACTTTTCGATGGACATTGTTTTGACAGTTCGGTAAACTAATGGTCCTTTACCATCTCCAGCCTCAACAAATGGAATAGATGAATCTTCATAAAGAGATAAATCCCTCTCACCATGCACAGCTATTTCTTGTTTGTCCCTCTCAAATTTTACCATTTGATGTAGAGAAGATGGCACTGCCTTAGCCGCATGTATCCAAGGCCTGCCCAATAAATTATAGGAGGCAACCACATCTAGCACTTGAAATTTCACACTGAAACCAACTGGCGCTATCACCAATTCAAGCATTATATCTCCAGTAGAATCTTTTCCTTCCCTATCAAAGCCTCGAACACATACACTGTTCATGTGGATTCTTTCAGTGCCGATCTTCAACTTTTGCAAAGTGGACAGAGGGAAAATATTTGTACCGGAGCCATTATCAACCAACACCCTTGTGACAAAATAATTTTCGCATTTCACCGTGATATAAAGAGCTCGATTGTGTTTCGTACCCTCTATAGGAAGCTCATCGTCTGCAAAAGGAGTCCTATTTGCTTCGAAGATCCTGCTAGCAATCTTCCCCAATTGATTCACTATGATCTTATCAGGAACAAGTGCCTCATTCAGAATCTTCATTATGGCCCTGCGGTGTTCATCCAAATGTATCAACAAAGATAACAGAGAAATATTAGCTGGAGTTTTCCTTAATTGCTCAACAATGGAATAGTCTTGCACTTGTATCTTTTTCAAGAACTCTTCGGCCTCTTCCTCAGTAACCGGTTTCTTCACTGGCATTTGGCTATCCTTGAAGAGCTTGGCCTTCCTCAATTCTTCGGAGGTAAAAAATCCCCCGAAATGAGTCGGTCCTCCGATCTCAACAAATTCTTCCTCCACTTCTTTTCCCTTGTGTGTCATTATTGCTCATTTGTAGTTCCAGGAGACATCCTTTGTTTCAACCACTGGCAACTGAGTCACAGGTTTAAATAACAACAGGGGTAATGGGACACCCTTTCACAACTACAACAGGCTTGCTTGGGATCCCTGGTAACACCAACTTTGGCTTTTTCCGACTTGCCCCGACACCGTTCGAAGACCTTTTTGCAAACAGCACCCGTTTTCTAAATACCTCATCTTGCTCCACAGTCTTAGCGGGTTTTTCAATTTCAACGGGAGGCCCGAAATGAGGAGTGCAACAGTATGGATCCGAGGTCTTGAAAGTTGGTTCTGTAGCATAGTATTGGGCATCAGGAACTTTGAACAAGGTTTCACTAGAAGATAGGGGTATGGTGGCATGGGGAGGAGCTGCAAGAACGGGAGTAGTTAATGGCGCGCGATATGATGTTGTATTGGCTGGTGGAGCACGAAAAGGCTGAGACAAGCTGCCAGGGTAGTTGTGGCAAGGGGTAAAGCCTGGGGCGTGTTGTGGGGAGAGATCAACATCATTGGGAATCTGGGATTGTGATGGTAGTGGGACGGAAGCAAGATTTTCAATGTAGTTGGTGAGGAACGAGGGTAGAGGATTCCCACTAATCCAAGCCTGGTACATCTCTATTATCTGGCGTTTCAGCTTGTACAACTCTTCTTTCATACCGGGCTCAGACTCTTCTACCTCCCTTGGCGGGTCGATAACATTCGAATCCAATTCTTTGACAGCCATGTTCGCCTTGTTCTTAGATCTGGTATTGTACGGGTGACTTGCCAGAATGCCGAGCAAACCAACCACCTGCCCGTACTTGATGACAACAAGCAAATTTGTTGACGATTAAGAGCTTAACATATAGGCAACCGCACGTTGGGAATGCAATGCACCTAAGCAGTTAACCACTTCTATTATGCATTTGAACGGTTGCATGCTTCATCCCGGCTTTCATTAATTCTTTTCATTTTGCATTTTTCTTTCTCTCTTTCCTTTTCATTCATGCCTTTCTTTGCTTGGTTCTTGTTTTTCATCTTTTATTCTCACATTTTCTTTCCTCTCTTTTTTTTCCATTATTTCTTTCCCCTCAATTTCTTTTATCTCCTCTCCCTTTTTTCTTTTTAATTTTATGGTTATGATCTAATCCTATGGGGATTGTCTACGTATCATGACACCGTATGAATCAGACCAAGCGTAGTTCTGGGGATAAATGCGAAATAAAAGAAAGACACTTTTTTTTTAAATTTTATAAAATAAAACAAGATAGAAACATCCTGATTACAACGACTTCCCTACAGACTTAAACAAATTCAAAAACTAAAACAAGACTCAAAATGGAATAACAGACTCTAAAACATGCAACACAGACTCGAAAAATAAAATCAAGAATACATAAGTGCTTCCACTGCTGCTCCAGTTGGCCTTGCTGCGGGCCTATGCGCCATGTCTTCTTGTATGCGAAACAGGTCATCCATGATCTGCCGGACAAAAATCAAAACTGAAGCGAAGAACATGGACCGGGTCATGTCTTCACACTCGTTGCACTTTATCACAATGTAGTCCGCTATCCTCCTAACCCTTTCCCTAATAATACTCTTCTCTTGTAGCAACCGTCCAATCTGCTGAGATCGGGCCCCCAAAACTTGTTTGGCAGTATGATTTTGCTCTTGAAGCTGCTGCAGGTCCTTTTCTAACTACGACATCAGGGCATACAATGTTCCCTTTCTGCTTTGAAATCTCTTGCCTTCTTGGTCATTTCTTTTTCAAGGACATAGACCCTTTTCTTTAGACCCACCATTCCTTTGTCGTACTTCTCCTTCAGCTGTCGGACAAAACTTGCCCGTCCCTCCGCATTCTTAGCTAACTTGGCTTGGGCTCTCACTAATTCGTTTTTGGTCTTTTCCAGGCCAGCCTCGTAATCACACACCTTTCTCCTAAGGCCGTCTATGATCTTCTCATCTTGTCTGCTTCTGGCCGGATTTTCAGCGGCGATTTTCATTCTTTGAATTTGAGCTCGTAAGGCTTCATTTTCCTGGGCCAATTTCCTTCTTTCTCCTTCAGTTTCTTGCATTTTTAGGTCATTTATTGAACTCAAAGTTTCTCAATTTCTCTTCAAGAGTGTGAATGGTAGCTTGATATTTTTCTCCTTCTCTCCCCAGGCCAACCTTTCCCTGACTTTGTCCTCAAAAGCCTGTACATACGGTCTCTTTGCTGGTCTCTCGGGCTCTGGTTCGGGTTCTAGCTCATTGCTTGCACCTGACTTTCTTTCAAACCACGCTGCATAATTCGGATTCACTTCCCCTTTGGCAATATCTGGTACCTGGGTGCCATTTTTCAGATACCGGCAACTGTTCCAATCCTGCTGGACTAAAGCCTCGGGCAACGCGGCCTCTGGATGGATGACCTGGGTGGTTAGATCTTCATCTTCAGGTACCACCTGATATCTCCCTAACTGCCTTATGACCCTCTGTGGTGCGTACGGCTGGACACTTCTCAAACCCATCAACATCAAATAACCCTTTTGTAGCTGTCATATATATGATTTCTGTCACCGGGAGCCATCCTATGGTCCATTCGACCTGACTTGCTTTTAGAGCTTTTAGATGGGATATCCAAGCTTCAAACCCTTCTGGAGCGTTGTAATCTTTCACCCTTTCCTCATAGCTTTTGATGAAGTTATCTTTGCTTGAACCATAGCTCATGAATATGGGGTGATGGCGGAGATGCTCGATCAACCACATTTGTAGAAGAACACTGCAGCCTTCGAAGAATTGAGCCCCAGATCTACACAATGTCGAGGCCCAGTAAATATATGCCAGTACTAGAGGAGCAAGTGTGTGATCTTTCTTTGTAGTAAGGATTTGTGCAACTCTAGCCATGCGGGTATCTACCGTCCCTTCTGCATTTGGAAAGACTATAATTCCTAGGAACGCAACTATGAAGGCGAACCTACGATGAATTTGCCAAATGTTCTTGTCCTGTTTGTTGTTCAATCCCTTTTCATGTGTTTCGAACCCGACCGAATGCCTGAATCTGGAATACAGAAATTGAAAGGAACAACATCCTTTGTCCACATGAGCCTTCTTTATTTTTTTACTGATATTAAGAAGAGCAAAAAATTTGTGCACATATGGGGCTCTCGGGAATATCAGCTGTTGTTTTCTCAAGTCCCGGCCGAAATGAATGTATCCAGCTATTTCTTCCAGGGTAGGGGTGAGCTCGAAATCCGAGAAACAAAAGACATTGTGCACAGGATCCCCAAAGGTTACCAAAGCTTTGATCAACTCTTCCTATGGTTTTATTT
The DNA here is from genome assembly GCF_001879085.1 of Nicotiana attenuata. Classification (NCBI taxonomy): domain Eukaryota; kingdom Viridiplantae; phylum Streptophyta; class Magnoliopsida; order Solanales; family Solanaceae; genus Nicotiana; species Nicotiana attenuata. The sequence goes on from NW_017673738.1 coordinate 93,316, forward strand.
CCAAAATGTCGGTGAGAGCACCCAACTGTTCCTTCACCCAGTCTTGACCATCTTTATCCAAATCATACCACCACATGCACAACTGTAACTGAGCCTGCTTTATGACTAGTAGTTTCGGGTCCTGGACAGTGCATCTTGGTACCTGTGAATGGTTAGGGTTAGGGTTGACTCTATAGATTTTTTGAGGAAACAATTCTTGACTCCCAAAGGAATGAGCAACAGAAAATGACCCTTTCCCCTTCTACACGAAAGTGGCTATTTTCGTAAACGTGGCCCCTTCGCAATTTCGAGCAAATTTTGAGGCCGGGGGAAGACACTCAGAAAATAATGACCCCTTACTGACAGATTCGTTTGTTCTCTACGAAAATAGCCCTTCGACAACCGAAAAATATTCTAAGTCTATCTCGGCGAGAACGGCACCGAAGCTGGGTCAGCTTATTCTTGACATAGAGACCCACCTACAACTTCACTTTATTTGGTCAATTTTGCAAAATGAGGCTGAACCCTATGTAGGTTGCCTACGTATCCCACATCCGGTGGGAATCAGACCTGCGTAGTTCGGGCAGTTTTGACATAATTTTAAAAGAAAACACGAGTGACTTGTTTTCAAATCACTCTTTTTGCTTTTCTTTCTTTTTCAAATCCCACTTTTGGAAAAGTTCGGTAGAGTTTCGGGACATTTTCAAATACCGAGATTTTCAAAATCGGGTTTATTTCCTTTCTATGCCACTCTTGGTTTTTCCCCTGATTGTCTTTCCTAGCCGGTCAACATGCAGGCCGAAACAAATAAATGTTCACATAGCACGTAAGATGCATCACGATGGTCTGTTATTTTGGGTACACCTGTCCTAGACGGACCCAACCCCTATGTTGAGTCCCCTAAGTCAAATGCACGTGATGCAAATAAACGTTCCTACTAGGGATCCGACATGAGGTTATGTTCTTCTAGGTTTGAACCTGGGGATGTGTTCTAGACTGGGTTTACCCGAGCGGACAGCTCGAACCGAGGTGGGGGCAACGTACCGGGAGCACGAAAGTCTGCCCGGCCTTGTTGCTGACCCATGCCCCGTTCTAATTGGTATGACTTCTAACAGAAAGTGGGCCACGCGTACGTGTGCACCAAATTTTAGAAGACTCAGAAGGGTGGCGTAAGAAGGCATTTTAACAAAATTCAAGCAATAATGAAATGGCAAATAAATAGCAATTAGCACGTTAGGTTCACAAAATACAGTGATATTAACAATAAATAAAGCCAAGCAATAATCATATTAACAAGCTCGAATTCTTGAACCCTGAACCAGAGATTCTGGGTTCTTATCCTCAGCAGAGTCGCCAGAGCTGTCACACCTCATTTTTACTACCCCAGAAAGGGGTATAAGGGAGTTTTAATCATTCCATTTACTGAACAAATTCGATATTAATCATTCCATTTCAGAAAAGAAACCACAATACATGAGGAAGGAACTGAAAGTGGTACCTTGAATGAGCAACAAACAAGAAAACAGCAAGTGTAAGATGAAGGAAACTGGTTGAAAAACTTCAAAAGAAAAGGAACAGCAGCAATAAACCAACAGAGCAACAGCAACCCAAATAGATCCCAGAAGAGAGATTTTCAGCTTCAAACCATTTTCGACTGATGAAAACCCAGAAATCCTAAAAGAAGTTCTTCAATTTTTGCTCAAACCAAAGGAAAATAAGACAGTCGAACTTTTCAGAGTGTATTTCTTAAGGCTTCCCAGATCTCGCCTTAATGAGTGAGGGGAGGGTGCTACTTATAGGCCTAAAAGGCCATGTGCTGAAAACCAAATCAGGGAAAAATTCCCTCAGCCTGAAAAGGCATCTTTTCTAACCGCCTGGGACAGTTGGCTGTCCCTTATTGGCTCAGCATTTTTGTGCTAACCAAATGGGGACAGCTGCCCCAGGTTCTAGAAACTTCTTGTACCAGCCTTATCTAAAAAAACTTGTTTCATATTCTTCCCAGACCCCTTAAGTCATCAATTGTTCAACTAAGACCCTAGGAGTATCTAATAATTCACAATTCAAGGCAAACAAGGACCCTGCCATAAGGATTCAGGGTCCAGAATCAAAAAGATGTAATTGAAACACTAATATTTGCCTAATTAGTAAGAGCTGATCTAATTAACCCTAAACACTGAATTTAAACAAATGACATCTGAACAACAATCAAACCAAGATAGGAAGAAAGCTGTGAAGAAACCCTAGAAATCAGACTACTTAACTTATAAATCAAACAAATCAATTAATTAACATTTGGAAATCTGGCTGAAACCAATCTAAATATTGCAACTAAAACAGAGAGGAGCAAATACGAAGATGGAAACAAAAACAGAGCAGTCATGCAAATTATGACAACCTGAAAATTAACCTTAATCAGTCTAAATCCTATGCAAATTGAAATGAAATCGTAGCATGCTTTGATTAGTCTAATTATCAATGGGTAAACAAATAATTAACAGTTCTAAAAGAAGAAAAACCCTAAAATTATGCGGTTAATACTGAAACAAAACATGAAGAGGGAAAAGAAAAGCCTAAACAAAGAAGGAATGATAGAACATAAAGAGGGATTACCTAACCTAAACGTAAGACGCGAACATGGGCTTTGGTGAATCTAGCCAGAATTTGGTACTGACTCTGGCAAGCTTGAAAATAAATCAAACCCACATGAATCAATTGCTCTCGTCAAAAGCAGTTGACTCATGTAGGTTTGAGCCATTAATTCTTCCGGAATCACTCAGCATAGGCTTCTAGGGTTTCAAACTTTCGATCCTGAATTGCTTGATTTTGAGGGACCTTTTGGGCAGACCAGTAAGGTATTAGGGGTGAGGGGAGTGAGGAGATAACCTGGTGAAGTTTTGGGCTAATTTGGAGAGGTTAAGGTTTTTGGGATTGAAATTTCAGATTTGAAATTCGAGGCGTTTGAGAGTGATTCGAGGGAATTGGTTTGGAGATTTGGGAAGAGGAGATGATGGGGGTTCTGGGGTGTTGATTTGGTGGTGTTTGGAACACCGAAACCGCCGTGAGGCGATTTCCGGTTGTAGTTGGTGGTGGAGACGACGAGGAATTTAGGGACAACTAGGGTTTCAGTAGGGTTTGGGTGAGAGATGAGTGAAGGGGTTCCAAAATGGGGGGAAAGGGTTTTCGAACATATGTATATGAAAAGCCAATCCAGTTCCCAGCCGTTGGATCACGCGAGATCAACGGCTGGGATTCGATGGAGCGAAAACGGGGTCGTTTGGTTAAGTATAGGGACTGGACCGGATTTTTGGGTATGGGCTGGTATGGGTTTAGGTCTGGGTCAAGATTTGGGCTGGTTTTGGGCTAAAAATGGCCCATTTTCTGAATTTAAAACCCCATTTTTAATTAACTCGTTATTTCCTTTTTCTTTTCTTTCTTCTTCCTTTTTTTTCATTAAAAATCCTAAATTAATATAAATTGCAAAATTAGGCTAATTACTTAATTACAATAATTATAAAAATTAATCCTACATTAAGAGAGAAAGATCACTAATCTAAACATTAAAAGGTAAAAAATAAAAAATGGGCCATTTTTTGGGATTTTTATTTTTTAATAAAACAAATAATTAACCAATTAATCCTAAAAATGTAAAACAAAACCTAAGTGCAATGCATGGTATTTTTGATATTTTTTCATAGTTTTAATAAAAATTAAACGTGCATAAAAATGCAAACAATTAATAAAATCCTACAAAAATGATAAATAATTGGAAAAAATCTATTTTCTTGAATTTTATAGGAGTAATTCGTATAGGGCAAAAATCACGTGCTCACAGCCCTAATGCGGGGCGGGACTATAGAACTTGCATAACCCTCGTTCGGCAACACCCGGTGCACTACCACTCTTAGTGGAGGTTGGGGAGGGACCGGAACATTATCATAAGGTGGTCGGCCTCTCCTATTTGCTTGAGGTTCAGGAAAAACCTCATCTCCTTGATCATCGTCCACTTCCTCCCCCAATGGCAAATTCCCTATGGGATCGTTGTTAAGAGCCATTCTCGTACCTATAATCAATTCAAAAACAAAGTTAGTGATTCGGAAGGAAAAGAAGACAAATCACACAAAAACCTAGATATATAGCTAAATCCGTTTAACTCCCCGGCAACGGCGCAAAAAATTGATGTCTCCCAAACTCACACCACAAATATAGGTTGTGAGGCGGTCGGAGCAATAATAAAAACCCAACGAAAGTCAGGGTCGAATCCACAGGGAGTTAGATTTTGGATTAGGTATACACCTAGTGTGACTGTATGATGTGCCCAAGATTGCACTTCCACATGTTTGGTTGTTTCTTTCTACTTCTAATGACTATGCTAATGTTTCCAATTGAAAATCTAAGAGAACGATATTTTTGGTTTTGTTGTTTTTCAAGTTGATAAAAGATCTAGGGTCGTGACTTCCACCTAGGTGGTTACCTAACGGGTTGTAAACTCTAGGACAAGTTTGATTGGTCGGGGTTGCAATATAGCCATCACACGCAATTTCCCACTCAATACCTCTCGATAGTTAGAGTGATTTCGCCCAATTTGGCTTTCTCAAGTCCAAATGGGTATTGCACAAAACAAGTGATAAATGCTCAAGTCGGGTCTTACTATCTCTACCACAATTCCTTGTTAGCCAAGTTTTCCTAGACTTAGTCTCTCTTTCTCAAGAAGAGACCAAGTCAAATAGGCATGAATAAATATTTGCAACCTTTCATTCTTGAATTCAAGCAAGAAACTAGGCTAAATATCACTAACCCAATCACAAAGAAGCCCTAAATCAAACACCCACAAAGTACCCACACTAGGGTTGGGCCACAACCCTAGCTGAAAATTTAGCTACTCATGAAAAAGAAGAAATTAAGATAGAATGCATAATAATTGATTAGGGAAAGAAAATCTAATGTTTAGAAGTTAATCTAGTACAATGTTACCCAATACAGTAAATAAAAACGGCTCAAGTGCTCCCAACTTACAAAACATAACCTAAAAATGACAAAAAGTTCTATTTATACTAAGCTGAAATATCTGACAAAATTGCCCCTGCGGAGGTTGTGCGGCCGCACAATTCTGTGTGCGGTCCGCATTTTGAGATTGACTGGTCAATTGGGCTTTCTGCGGTCACATAAAATTGGAATACGGTCGCACTTCATTTAATTGTGCAGACCGCACATTTCTGAGTGCAGCCGCACACTTGAACTTGGACTGGAGCTGGCATTCATTATGCGGACCGCACATTTTTTAGTACGGCCGCACAATAATAATGTGGTCCACACATCTTCGATCTTCCAACATGCAAGTTCTCTGAAGCTTGTTTTTTGCGGCCGCACAATAAGTGTGCGGTCCGCACTTTGTGAGGAAATTCCATCAGTGCTCCTTCAGAGTTTGCAGCCGCACACAATATTGTGCGGTCCGCACTGTGGCCCTTTTTGCCTTATTTTGGTCCTTGTCCAATTTTGCTCCTTTTTGAGTTGATTTTCACTTCTTTGGCTCGTTTCCCAATATTCCTGCAAAAAAACACATTTCATTAGTTCTCGGGAATACCTTTAAGCATTTTTTAGCTAAAACGCAAGTAAAAGAGAGCAAATAAGCAGTCGAAGTCTCTACTTATCAGTCGCGGAATCAGATGATCTCTTATGGCATTGTCTCTTCGATCCTTTCTTGATTCCTCTTGTACTGAGGTTAGCCGGTGGGTTTGCCCGTTGAGGTCGTCCTCATCTGCACGGACTTCAGCACATAAGCATTGTGGATTTCGTCCCAAGTAGTTGGGGGTACTTTATCATCCCACTTAATAGTTTCCTCGTTGCTCTTGAACCATCCCTGCTCAGCCCATTCTGAAAAGCTGCGACTGCTATCCCTTCGGACACGTTTGGCAAAGTCATCCTTACTCAGTTGAATCGGGCGAGGAACTCCCTTAGTCCCTCTCCCAAAGAATGTTTAACAGCAAATATGTCGTTCACTCTCGCCTCAACCTTTTTGGTTGCGGCGTGGGCCATTACGAACTTGTCGGCCATTTCTTCAAAGGTTTCAATGGAGCATGCCGGTAGCTGTGAATACCAGGTTAATGCCCCTCCTGTGAGGGTTTCGCCGAACTTCTTAAGCAAGGTGGATGACACATGTTCTTTGGCGAGGTTGTTGCCTTTTACGGCGGTGACGTAATGAGTCACATGATCTTCAGGGTCGGTTGTGCCTTCATATATCCTAAGGTAAGATGGCATTTTAAAGGTTTTTGGTATAGCATGCAGGGCTGCATCATCACTGTACGGCTGTTCGACGAACCGGCCGGCATCCCTCTTCGGCAATAGCTTGGGGGCGCCCGGTATTTTATCGACCCTTTCCTGGTGTTCTTTCATTTGATCTTGGAGTTCCTTGTTCTCATTCTCCATTTCTTCCATCCTTTTCAGAATGGCTACAAGGGAGGTTTCACCTGCACTATCAATGACACTGTGAGTAATACCTGTCGTTGGAGGAAAAGGCTAGTTGCATTACTCGTTCGCTTGTCATATCGTGCATGTCCTTGTGTTCTTTATAGTCGTGCCCCTAACGGGCTTGTTGAGGATGCTGGTAGCGTGTCAGTTAGCCCGTTTTGAGGAGCGTCTTTTACAGTTGGGGGCGTCTCTTCCCCTACAGATGTGGAGGCTCTCTTACCAAGAGATTTTGTGATGCTGCAGTGAGAGGGCGGTGACCCATCTCGCCTTAGGGAGGTGCTAGGCGTCGTGCCTTCGTCTGCCGTTTCATAACTTTCGTTGATGACGTTATGAGGTTGATTGGGATGTCACTTATTATTCTTGTTCTTTCTTCTCGGTTACCTGCCATGTTGGGATTTGTGCACACAAAGAAAGGAGATCTTGTTTTTGCTTGCTTTTTTTTTTACGTTAGTGACCTTGCTAGTTATAGATCTAGAAGGAACTAAAGGCTTTAACTAAGAAATCCTCACAGAAGACGCCAAATTGTTTGACCAAAAATATAACTCTTGGTTCAAATAATTAAATTTATGTGATTATGGATTAAACTTAGTTAACAATAATATTTTTAGATGTAACTTCCAAGGGTGTGATAAAGTCAGATAGATTTGGTCGAATAGTGATAAAAATATGCAATAACTATTCCAAAAAGCATGAACAACAATGTAGCATTTAATGGTAATGAATAACAATAAATGGCATTTAAGTAAATAGGAGGAATTATTCACCCAATAAAGGATGAACTAGATGGTTGTTCCTCCTAAAATTGATTAGTGACAGACAAATCCTTGAATGCTTGAGTTGTTCTCGGATCTAATGGAAAAGTATGGAATAACACAGACAAGAATCTTAGTGAAAAGGAGGTGTTTATATCTTAGTGAGGGAGAAAGAGAGAGAATCTTTTTTGTCAAAGTGTCTTCTTACAAATGAATATCACATGCCTCATATCATTGTCTCATTTTCTATTTATATTCCTATTAAACCCTAATAGTACAAGTGCGGAGAATATCCACTAGAATATTCTCTTTAATATTCTATTTCGAAAACTAGCCGTTACAGCTTCATCAATGGTGCTCAACCTCGACCATTATTGACATCCTGACCAAAGCTCTCGTCAACTCTTCGGCTATGAGTCTTGCTGCTTCCTGGTTCACCTCGGCTAACGACGGCTCGAGAATTCTTTCTTTAGTATTATCTTATCTTAAATATTCTAGGGCCGATTTTGACCCATACAGGTGCACCATTATGAAGAGGTGAATCAAGAATTTATATTTGACGAATTTAACTATAGTGTCTACCGTAAACCCACTACATTTTTGAAATTATAGGTTCAAAATTATATTCTTTTTGAAATTTTATTGATTTTCACTTATATATCTATACTTCGTGTCGAAAATAAGACTGTCTAGTGTGGGATTTGATCCGCCATTTCACTCGTATAGGTGCACCAAGTAATTATTGCACCATAGGAGTCTTTGAGCATGGGTGCACGCACATATATTTTAGTAATTTTGAAGAAATATAACATTCTTATGCATTGTTTAGGGAGAGTAGTATAGATTCACGTGAACCCATATACATTAACCTAGATACGCGGCTGCCAAGGTGTATATAACTTAACTTATATACACATTAATTGTGTAAAAATCATTACTATCTTAAATTATAATAGGTGATCTATTTTATTTTCAAAGGTTACTATCAATCTAATATCACTTTTTACGGATACTCGTAATTACATTCCAGTTTGACTGAATAGTGAATATCAATATGTTGAGGCGGTGGAAACGGACGATTAGAGAAATAGATGAAGAAGGGAAAGATGTAACGAAAGAGTAAAGTTCTTTAATTCAAAGGAACAGCCTCATATTTATAGAAGGGCAACGACGGCTCGGCGGCGCTAATGGCCGACCAGTACTAGCGTGCATTCAATATTTTGGGAAAGTGGACCGACGGGACGTTTCAATCACTTCGAAGCGCCTGCATCACGGAAATGACATCATCGTTAAAGACTCCGGGAAAGCGAGGGTCATATCGTTTCTTATCATCTTACTCTAAGAAACGCGGGGACTATCTGTATACGGTCGAGATCGTATATGATCGAGGGGTCGTCCAAAGTCTGAACTCAAGCAAGATCGAGTTTGAGCTCGAGGGACCAGATCCGAGTTCGAAGACAAAGCACAACATCTGCCGGGGTCGAGTATGCTCGACCCCGGATAGTACCATTATGGACTTGTAACAGAATGGGCTAGATTCCTGCCACGTCCCCAAGATCATTGCGCAAATCCCAGAATATGATTGTACGATTACGTACTAGACGGTTAGATAGCTGTATCAGGAATATTCCCTACTATAAATAGAAGAATACCATATTTAGGATTCCCCTATTATATAAAGGGGATCCCAATCCTTTGTAAGGCCATCTAATCATTGAGCAAAGAATATACTCTCTACTTTTTGCCTACTGTTCATCAGAATTGTCCTTTAGCTCTATTGTCCTTACTTTACTTTTCTTGCTTGATTGTTTATACTGTACTAAACCCACCTCGAGGTCACTAAGCTCGAGGTCACTGCTACTGATTTATATTGGTTTGATTCACTTATTTCTTTCACTTCTGCTTCATATTTCTTGATTATTAATTTGTATTGAATCTAATCACGTATCTTTAAAACCACAAATCAAATTTAATTGTTACTCGTATTTTCGAGGTAAACAGTTTGGCGCCCACCGTGGGGCTAAATATAATAGTGATTGTTTCTTTGCTGATTCTTATTGCACACGTTATTTTTACACTTTTTCTTGTCAAGAATTTTTGATTCTCAGGATGAAACATGTCTAGCTCACAAAATGCACCTGTTCATGACAACGAAGGCCTTGGTGAAAACAAAAATGTAAGGGTCGGTGTACCACCGGTAAACCTTGGGGAAGTGCCAAACATGGAACCAGTTGATGTTAGTTCTCATATTGCTCTAAACGCGGATTTAGGCACAGACCCCGGAGGGAGTGTACGCAGGGAAGCCCGACCTGGGGGCCAAGGAACACCAGGAACAGAAGATGGGGGAGTCAGCCTCTAAGTGATATTCGAGATGCTGCAAGCTCAACAGATCGCCATTGCTTAACTTCAAAGTCAAAATAAGACTCCGAGTGTAGCTGAACATGAAAAAAATCGACGTACTGAGCCAACGCTAGAAAAACCCGATGAAAGTGGCTCTGGGACTGACCCCACGATTATGAAGATGCTCAAAGAGCTCACTAAGAGGATCGAGTCCAGGGAAAATAAAATTGAAGACAATGATAAAAAGGTGGAGGCCTATAACTCCCGTGTAGACCAGATACCGGGGGCACCTCCAGTTTTGAAAGGATTAGATGCCAAAAAATTCATACAAAAACCATTCCCTCTAAGTGCGGCTCCGATGCCATTCCTAAAAAGTTTCGCATGCCCGATATACCCAAATATAATGTAACAACCGACCCCAACGAGCATATTACTTCATACACTTGCGGAATCAAAGGAAATGATTTGAATGACGCCGAGATTGAATCAGTCTTGTTAAAAAGGTTCGGAGAAACATTGTCGAAAGAAGCCATGATTTGGTATCACAACTTACCTCCTAACTCTATTGACTCGTTTGCTATCTTAGCAGACGCCTTCGTGAAAGCGCATGCCGGGGCCATAAAGGTGGCCACGAGGAAATCAAACGTCTTCAAGATAAAACAGAGGGACGACGAGGTGTTGAGGGAGTTCGTGTCTAGGTTTCAGATGGAAAGGATGGAATTACCACCGATCTCCGATGATTGGGCAGTACAGGACTTTATGCAGGGTTTGAACGAGCGGAGCTCGATTGCTTCTGGACAATTAAAATAGAACTTGATCGAGTATCCAGCTGTGACGTGGTCAGATGTGCACAACCGTTATCAATCAAAAATCAGGATCGAGGACAACCAGTTGGGAGCCCCCTCGGGTTCAGTTCATCCCAACAAATTTGCAGCCAAACCCCCGAGGGACACAGACCGGGAATCAAGATTCAATAAAGAACGGTATCAGCCATACGTCGATAGGAGAAACAACGGTCCAGGTCGTAACGCTCCTCAGAACGATCGGAGGAATGATCGTGGCCAAAGCTCTCGGGGACTCATGAGTAAGAGCGGGTTAGATAAGCATACCAACCCCGCCGAGGCCCCTCAATTATCGGAGTACAACTTCAGCATAGATGCATCAGGGATTGTGTCAGCTATTGGAAGAATCAAAGACACCAAGTGGCCCAGGCCTATACAGACCGATCCTTTTCAAAGGAACCTGAACTTGGTGTGCAAGTATCATGGCACACACGGTCATAGAACAGAAGATTGGAGGCAGCTAAGAGAAGAAGTGGCTCGGTTGTTCAACGAGGGCCACCTTCGATAATTTCTAAGTGATCGAGCTAAGAATCACTTCAGGGAGAGATATGCAAGGAAAAATGAGCAAGAAGAACCACAACATGTAATCCACATGATCATTGGCGGAGTCGATGTCCCTCAACGACCTGTATTCAAACGCACCAAAGTATCAATCACAAGAGAAAAATGGACTCGGAGCTACGTGCCCGAGGACGTCTTATCATTCTGTGACGAGGAAGCAAAAGGCATATCTCAGCCTCACAATGACGCCCTGGTAATCTCTATCCTTGTAAATAAAGTTCAAGTTAAACGTGTTTTAGTGGATCCAGGTAGCTCAGCAAACATAATCAGATCGAGGGTCATGGAACAACTCGGCCTACAAGATTAGATTGTACCTGTATCCCGGGTCCTGAATGGCTTCAACATGGCAAGCGAAACAACAAAGGGAGAGATTATCTTGCCAGTAAACGTAGCCGGGACCATACAAGACACTAGATTCCATGTCATCGAAGGTGACATGAGGTATAACGCACTCCTCGAGAGACCATGGATACACAACATGAGGGCAGTGCCTTCAACTCTTCACCAGATGATGAAATTCCCAACAGAGGAAGGAGTGAAAACAGTCTACGAAGAGCAACATGGTGCAAAAGAGATGTTTGCAATCGAGGAAGTGGTGCCGATAACAGAGCCCTTGACCTCGGAGAAATCGAGCACCAAAGGTAAGCAGGCGGCCAAATAGCAATCGCAGCCCCCAGCCTCGATAGAGTCGGAACAGCAGGTAATCGAAGACGAAGAAGAGAATCTCCTTACTCCTCGAACCATCATCGTTCCCAAAGAGGCCGATGAAACTAAGTCAACTGTCGAGGAACTGGAGCAGGTCATTTTGATCGAATACATACCCAAGATAAAAGTATACCTGGGAACGGGATTGACCCCCGAACTCAGGTAAAAACTCATTCAATTTCTTATTGATAATATGGATTGCTTTGCTTGGTCCCATTTAGATATGATAGGGATTCCGCCGGAAATCACCACGCACCGACTAAGCACCGACCCCAGGTTCAAATCGGTGAAGCAAAAAAGGAGGCCTCAATCAGAGGTAAAACATGCCTTCATAAAAGACGAGGTAACCAAACTTCTTAAAATAGGATCCATTCGGGAGGTAAAGTACCCCGAGTGGTTAGCCAACGTAGTTGTAGTACCTAAAAAGGAAACAAGCTTAGATGTGTATAGACTATAAGAACTTGAACAAAGCATGTCCGAAAGATTCTTTACCATTGCAAAACATCGACCGAATGATCGATGCCACGGCTGGACACGAGACCCTAACTTTTCTCGATGCCTACTCCGGGTACAATCAAATTCAGATGAACCCGGAGGACCAGGAAAAGACTTCATTTATTACTAAATTTGGAACTTATTGTTACAACGTAATGCTCTTCGGGCTTAAAAATGCAGGAGCTACATATCAACGCCTAGTTAACAAATGTTCGAAGAACAAATAGGAAAAACAATGGAAGTCTATATTGATGATATGTTGGTTAAGTCCCTGCGCGTAGAGGACCATTTAGCTCATTTGCAGGAAACATTCGAAATCTTAAGGAAATACAATATGAAGCTTAACCCGGAGAAGTGTGCCTTCAGAGTCAGCTCGGGTAAGTTCCTCGGTTGCATGGTGTCGAATCGGGGTATCGAGATTAACCCCGATAAGATCAAGGCCATCGAGGATATCACGATCATGGACAGCGTGAAGGTCGTGCAAAGGCTAACAGGGCGAATAGCTGCTTTGGGTTGGTTCATTTCGAGGTCGTCCGATCAAAGTCACTATTTCTTCTCCTTGCTCAAAAAGAAAAAGGATTTTGCATGGACCCCGGAATGTCAACGAGCCCTGGAGGAACTAAAGCGATACCTATCAAGCCAGCCTTTGCTTCATACCCCGAAGGCAGACGAAAAACTTTACCTATATTTGGTTGTGTCGGAGATAGCGGTAAGTGGGGTACTAGTTCGAGAAGAGCAAGGTACGCAATTTCCTGTTTATTACGTAAGCCGAACTCTAGGGGATGCTGAAACTAGGTACCCCCACTTGGAAAAATTAGCACTTCCATTAATAAGCGCATCTCGAAAGCTAAAACCATATTTTCAATGTCATCATATATGTGTATTAACCACTTACTCCCTTCGAAATGTTTTGCATAAGCCCGAACTATCGGGTCGATTAGCCAAGTGGGTCGTCGAACTTAGCGGGTACGAGATTGAATATCAACCCCGAACGACCATCAAGTCCCAGATCTTAGCTGACTTCGTGGCTGATTTTATGCCAATCCTCGTACCCGAAGTGGAGAAGGAACTCCTGCTAAGTTCGGGTACATCATCGGGGGTATGGACCCTTTTCACAGACGACGCCTCGAATGTGAAGGGGTCCGGGCTTGGCATAGTCTTGAAGCCACCCACTGGTGATACCATTAGACAATCTATTAAAACTTCTAAATTAACTAACAATGAGGCCGAGTATGAGGCCATGATTGCAGGTCTCGAGCTAGCTAAAAGCTTGGGAGCAGAAGTCGTCGAAGCTCAGTTATCAAAGTCTGTGATTGGAGAGAGCCATGCCGAGATAAATTCAACAAGTTTGACGTGGGACTGGAGGAATAAGTACATCGACTATTTGAAAAATGGAAAGCTCCCCTCGGATCACAAAGAATCGGGGGCTCTACGAACCAAGGCTGCTAGGTTTGCCCTAGACGGGGATGGAACATTATACATAAGAACGTTCGATGGACCATTGGCAGTATGTTTGGGGCCGGGGGACACCGATTATGTTCTTCGAGAGATCCATGAAGGCACTTGTGGGAATCACTCCGGCGCCGAGTCTTTGGTTCGCAAAATCATCATAGCAGGTTACTACTGGGATAGCATGGAAAGAGATACCAAAGAATTTGTCAAAAAATATGATAAGTGTCAATGATTTGCACCGATGATCCATCAGCCCGGAGAATAACTCCATTCGGTCTTATCCCCGTGGCCTTTCATGAAATGGGGAATGGATATAGTCGGCCCTCTGCCAACGACCCCAGGTAAAGCTAAGTTTATTTTATTTATGACTGATTATTTTTCTAAGTGGGTGGAAGCACAGGCCTTCGAGAAGGTCCGAGAAAAAGAAGTTATTGACTTCATCTGGGACCACATCATATGTCGATTCGGGATACCTGCCGAGATTGTGTGTGACAATAGAAAGCAATTCATCGGCAGCAAGGCGACGGAGTTCCTCGAAGCATATAAAATAACGAGGATATTATCGACACCGTACCACCCAACTGGAAATGGACAGGCCGAGTCAACCAACAAAACTATCATTCAAAACCTAAAGAAAAGGTTGGACGATGCAAAGGGGAAATGGAGAGAAGTTCTACCCGAGGTCCTTTGGGCATATCGAACAACATCGAAGTCCAGTACGGGGGCTACCCCGTTCTCTTTGGTGTACGGCTCCGAGGCCCTCATCCCTGTCGAAGTCAGAGAACCCAGCGCCATATTTCGACACACATCGGAAGAGTCAAATCGCGAGGCCATGAATACTAGCCTCAAGCTACTAGATGTAAAACGAGAAGCGGCACTTGTTCGGATGGCCGCGCAAAAGCAAAGGATCAAAAGATACTACAATAGAAGGACCAATCTCCAACACTTTGGAATCGGGGACTTAGTTCTACGGAAAGTTACCATCCACACTCGAGACCCAAATGAAGGAAAGCTAGGCCCGAATTGGGAAGGACCGTACTGAGTCCTCGGGGTTGTCGGCAAAGGATCTTACAAACCTAGCACGATGGAAGGCGAACAACTGCCAAATAATTGGAACGTATCATTACTCAAACGATACTACTGCTAAGGTATGGCTTTATCCTGTTTTTCCATTTGAGTTTAAAACTAACTCATTGCAGATCCTCGATCGAAGCTATCGAACACCCTTTCTACACGAAGGCCTTAGGTTTTTTTTTTTAAATCCACTAGGCAATGTGGCTAGGGCTAGTTTTAATATATATCTAAAATTAAACAAAAACAACAATGTCTGGTGGTCTTACAAAATGCAAGAAATAGAGTTCGATGGATACATAGACCCTATTATCAAAGGTGAGTGAGGTACTCCCCAAAGATAGTACATAATAAAAACTAAAGCCATTCCTCATAGTAAAAACTAGCCATTGCAGCCCAACCATTGCTGTCCAATGTTTGCACAAATAGCCTCCTTTGATTTGCATCTTGATAGCCACTATTGATCTTGTATCACCTTGAAAATCTCTTTCTTGATTCTTTAGTTCCTTCTTCATTGCCCAGATAGCTAAAAGCTTCTCCCAATGGTTCGTTCTTGCATGTAAAGTAACTGTAGGGCTCTCACTTTTGAGTAACTGCAGTAGTAAGGATTGTGCATGCCTTGCATTTATGCTGCCATTGTTGTATGTTTCCTTTCTTGTTTCTGGTGTAATTTCTGGGTGCAGTACCTCCAGCTTTATCATACTACCATTTTTCCTTAAACCTTTAGTCCTGATCATATCCATTGTGTCCAAAATTCTACACCATAAGCAATGCAGTCCATGAGCCCTCGTATGCATATTCCTCTTGTTTTTTCTTTCCCTTTCCTGTAGTTTCCAGCTGATTCTTGTTGTATCCTTTGTGGAGTGTTGATGTTTGGATATTGGATTAATGAGGTGCATTGAGATTTTGTTCCACAATGCACCCATCGCTTCCATCTTTGGTTGCAACAACACAACCTTCCATATGATTATAGGCATGGTATTGCAGCTGCAACTGGTGTAGACCAGTTTAGCCCCTTTAGCCTGATAATCCTGCCTATGCTTGTCCCTAGCACTCATGCTTTTGCTTACAATTGATCCTTCCCAAAGGGAATGAGCACTAGGTGCTAATACCACCCTTTGAAGTTGTATCAATATGTAAGGCATGATCACAGTAATGATCCCTGCAAAACAACAAACTATGTTAGTGGAAAAATTCATTACCATGTTCTTTTCCTTGCGGATTAGATCATGGTTGGAATGATTGATCTCTTGCATAAACTACTGCAGCTTCTATTTCATCTACAATGTAGTAGAATTCCAAGAAGCCTGTATATGTAGAGAGTTCTGCACAGATCTAGGCCTTAGGTTTTAAAGCATGCGTTGCACTCTTTTTGTCACGCCCCAAATTCGAGGGACATGACCGGCGCCCGACCGGGTAGCCCCAGTCAAGCGGACCTGGGTGCTTTCCTAACCCACGTGTTACCCCATGTTTTCCTTACTCAATATCCCAAGAATGAGCCATATAAATAATTAAGAACACCTTTTCGCAAAGCATACATACGTACATAATAGTTAATGAAATTTCCAATTCGTTGCCCAACATATGAAACATGGATTTACATAAGTTCTTAACCCACATCTACTGTCTACGGAGCCTCTAAAGGTACAACAGAATAATACAGTATTTGCCGGTAACAAGGCTCCGGCTATATCTTACACATAAACTAAAATAAAACTCCGGAAACAAAGCGGCCTGAGCCACGCAGGGCCCCGAGAGGAAGGGGCTCACCAAAACAGTTGATGGAAGACGAAGGGGGAGCTACGATCGGTGGACTGGAGTACCTGCTACGGATCCACCTACAATCATAACACGAATGTAGCGCCCCCGACAAAACGGACGTCAGTACATTTGAATTGTACTGGTATGTATAACAAACTTTACCCTGAGTAACCTCAAACCATATACAAGTAACAAACAATAGAGGAAACAACAATTGAATACACACAAGGAAAACAATCAAGGCAAACAAGTTAACAATCTCTCCTTTCCCCATCATCATTTCCACATTATTAATGTCACAATTTTCTCATATTTCATTTCAATGGTGATATAGATCACTTTCCACCCTTATTACCTCGGCCACCCTTATCACCACAACCCACACCTTATTACTTTGTGTTGCGGCGCGCAACCCGATCCTACCGAGCAATCACAATTCACAAACAGTACCACAACAATAACAATTTACAAGGTTAACAACAACACGTCTCAAGAACAACATCAACAAATCCCAATAACAACAGCAACCAATCTCAAGGAACATCAGCACAATTCACATAGGATTTATATGACTATCAATGCCATTTCCATCTTTTTCAACAGCCCGTTGTACCATTTAAATCACAACAATAATTTCCCACAACTAGCCACAAATAATGTTACCACAGTTGTTTCAATTGCACCAATTTCGATTCCTTTCCATCATTTATTCCACAGTTCTTACCACATAACACATTCACAATCACAACTTGGTTTATTGCCATTTACTTGCACAATCATATCGGACGTCTTAACCAACAACGTTTAAGGCACAATATTTACATGAATTCACAAATGGTTCACACAAGTAAACACATACTACTCACAAGAGTTTAACTTCACAACTAATCCATGAAGATATCACATACCAAGTATTTGGACACCAAACAAGGCGATTTTACAAAGGTTAAAGTTAGCCATACATACCTGGAGCCGAATTCCTTTATAATTTCTACTTCCAATTCACCAAAAATCTAGCAACGTCAATATAGTGCACAAATTAATACACATAACTTAGAATTCAAGGTTCAAAATCACTACCCGAACATATTTAGGTTATTAACCCCTTCTTTGCACAAGTCTTTGCTCCCACCCAATTACTCCTACTAGGTTTTAGGTTATAGAAAGGCATGCATGTATGATTTCAACCCTTATTTTCAAGAACCAATGCATGAGATTCCCCCCCCCCCTTAGTTTAAACTTGAAATTCAATAAAAAGGGTTAGGGATTTTATTTTACCTACAAGAAAAGGGGGATGAAGATAACCTTGAAATTTCCCGGCCCGGATAGTTTTGAAGAATCAAATTTTGGAGAAGATGACTTTCTCCCTCAAGACCCTCTCTTCCTCTTTCTTATTTTGTGCAGAAGATCGTTAAAGAATGAGGGGTTGGGTATTTTATTACAAAGGGGTCGGGTTTTATAATTTAGAAAAATAGAAGCCCGAGCAAGATCTGCGGTCGCATTCTGCGATCGCAGAACCGAAATGCGGTCCGCAGATTGGACCGCAGAAGTTCCCCCAAAACTCTGAGGGGTCTGTTTGGGTCTGCGATAGGAATGCGGTCCGCATTCCTATTATGCGGTCGCATTATGCACTGCAGAACTGACCTTCACAAATCTTTGAGGAATTTATGCGACGATTATGCGGTCCGCATATTGGTTATGGATCGCATAATGGACCGCATTTTCAACATCAATTTTGACAATTCTTCTATTTCACTCTGCGACAGAAATGCGGTCCGCATATCAATTATGCGGTCTTATAATGGACCGCATCTTGACCTCAATTTTAACCGAACCACTGTTTCACTATGCGGTAGGAATGCGGTCCGCATACTAGATCTGCGACCGCATTCTGGGCCGCAGAATGGCTTTTTTTTTTCTTCTGGAAAATTGATTCTTTGATTTTTAAAAGCTTAGATCAATACCAAGGGTCCGAACACATTCCTAACACATATTCGGAGTCGACACCACAAGTTACTAGGTTTTGAGCCCAAATTTTTTTTTACGGGGCCTCACACTTTTTCCTTAGATCGGATTTTGTCCCAAATGGGTTTTACCGGCAACGTTTTTAACGAGGCAACAACTATATGCTACCTAAGGAGGACTCAACAGTATCCAAGGCTTCTTTTCAATCAACCTCGAATACTGGGGGGCATCACCCTCGGAGGTTATATTTTTGAGAAAAATACTTCACGCCTAAGAGGACCATGATAGGAAAACTTTGTAATGGACCAAACACTCAGATGAACCGTGTCCGTATAGAATAGTCGAGCCTCGACGGCAACATGTACGCATGTATTAGTTATTTGAAGAAGCTTCCTATTTATATCAAAAACACTTTGTGTCTCAAAGAAGTCTACTATTATACGAGCTCTACACTTACAATCCTACAGGAAACGGCTCAAGGGCCAGAGCACGAATGTAACCCCGAGATACTCGGGGACTGTCATCGACAGCGAACTCGCCCGAGCCATCGAAAACTCGGACTCATAAGACCTCAAAGAGGCATCCCCCCCCCCCCCCCGAAACAAAGTCCAAGGTCAATATACTCGGGGGCTAACTTTTTAAACAAGTTTGAGTAGTTATCGGGAAACAAGTCCAAGAGACACACCCGAAGGCTACGGCCTTTTAAGGCTACGGCCATGCTAAATACTACGGTCATATAAAAGGCTACGGCCAAAATAATGTGGCTCGGAGACATCCGACTTCCGCTATAAATTAAAGGCCTTCAAACACTTTGAAAAAACCGGTTAAATCAGGCTACCCTCGGTAAAAGTAAAATGGCTTCGATAAATTCAGCCCTCGAACAACCTAAAGGCTCTGATAACATCAGCCTTCGAAAAAACCTCAAGAGGTATTCGATTATGTTTACACAAACAAACTATTAATAAGTTTCTGATCCATCGAACCTCCGAAAAACCCAATGGGTACAAAAAACAAATGCTAAGGCATGATTAAAATTTTCACTAAGTCTTTTAGTCGAAAAGAGGGAAAAATTATATAGCCATCCTAGAGGCCGAATTGGCCCAACTTAAAGAGCCTAAGGGCCGATATATAAGAGACTAAGGGCCAACTTCGAAAGGCTTAAGGGCCAAAACATATAGTTCGAGACCCCATTCTCACTCAACTCGGACTCAAGAGTCCCGATATCCCGAGCTCGCATCGAATCGATTTAAACTTAGCTCGAGGATCACTATATTTATCAATAAGAACCTAAGGGTTTATTATGTTCCGAATCCAAACCAATACTCGGACCAATCATTCGAGTTATACAATCAAACAAAAGGAAATTCAATACAAGTCGAGGATAGAGCAAAGAGATTCTTTATATTCACAAAGGATGTTTTACAAAAGTGTATTTACAACGCCCAGGAGGGGCCCTTACACAAAAAAGGAAAAAGAGAACCTAATCTATTTTGGGGTTACGTCCCCGGAAGCAGCTTACTCAGGAAACGTACCCTCGACAGATCTATCCTCGGGAGCCTCCTCTTCCTCGGGAACACCTTCCTCGCCCTCGGAGCCTCTCACAACATCTTCGTCATCAGAAGAGACAAGAAACATAGCATCAGTTTCTCGCGCCCTTGCTTCGGCTATCTCTTCAGTAAGGTTGAACCCTCGTGCGTGGATTTCCTCGAGTCTCCCACCGAGATTGACACTTGGCCAAATCATTATTCCATTTTTCCCGGTCGGAGGCCTCCCTCAGCTCCGCTTGAACAGACGCATCGTCTCTTTAGTACACGGCAATAGTCTTGTTAGCCGTGGCCTTCGTCTTCTCAACCTCAGCCTTAGCGTGTGCAGCTTCAGCCCGGGCTCTAGCAAGCTCCGCCTCTAACTCCTCGATTTTCCTGGCCTGGGCCAAACCCTTCGCTTTAACACCTCGGAGTTGAGTTTCAGCCGAGGTCAGTTGGACCGTAACAGGTTCCTTATCGGCAGCAAGCTGATCCATGTTTTTTTTCCACCTATGGCAGTTAGCCTTAACTTGATCAACCTCGCTCCGAAGCTGCCCAATCATCTCCAACTTCTGTTGCAGTTGAGACATCGAAGTATTAGCCTCCGAAGTAAGGCCGAGAAGACCATACTCTGTTAAAATCACAGTTACCTACTCGTCCAGCTCGGTTTCGTTTTTCGAGCCTTGGCCAACTCAGTTCGAAGGTCCTTAAGCTCCTCCTCCTTCTGGCCACAGAGGAGCCTCAGGGCTTTCTCTTCGTCTGAAACCCTCCTGAGCTCGGCCTCACATTGGCTCAGCTCAGCTCTAAACTTGGCGATGGCCTATACATGAGGTAAAGATGTGTCAGTCAAAGGAAGAGAAGGAAAAAGGAAGTTACGATAATGAAAGTTAGCATGTACCTGAGAAAGAAGACGTTGAGCCTCCTCGAAAAGAGTGGATGCATCGTTAAGGTCAGCAACGTTGCCAACCCCGGTGAAACAATCCCAAAAAGGGTTCTCTTCGAGGATCTTGCTCGGATCAGGTGTTTGCAAAACCCGTGAATCCTTTATTGTCTCTTCGGAGTAAGCTGGAAGAGAAAGTGAATGAACCATACTCTGGCTAGTTTCGGCCCTCTCAGCGCTTGTCTCCTTCGGTGTATTTGTTGAAGAAGGAGGTACTATCTCGATCTCAGAGGACTCGAGGGCTTTTCAGAATCTCTCTTCGGGGTCCCTTCATCAAGTGGCAAGGCTTCGGGATCGGAGGCATCGATAGATTCGATTGGTCTCCTAGTTCGAGGTATTAGCGCCGATTCTCCACCATCGTTCTCTTCATCCTCCAGGCATTGGATGGCTGAATCCAGGTCCACGTGAATGAGTCTTCTCCTCGGCTTACGGGCAGGTACCACCTCATCTTGGGAGTCTTCGTCTTTCGAAGCCCTCTTTCTTTTATTGTTTTTCCCCGATTTTGGGATCGAGGGCGCAGTCATTTCCCCGGGCGGAGCCGGCCTCAGTTCGGATACATCTCTGATGCCTGCACAAGTAAACGTGAATAAGTTGACACCACCAGCAAATTAAAAATATATGAAACTTGGGAAGACAATTTACCATGATATTTGGCCTCCCACTTGCCCCTCAATAATTCACGCCATTTGCGCTCGTCGTAGGAGGAGGTGGCAGCTAATTTTCGGACCCAATCCTCGAGGTCGGGGACCGCATGAGCTGCCCAGGCAGTGGCTACAGAAATGGCGAAGGCATTGTGAGACATGAAAGCTGAATATGGCTAAATACTGGGAAGAAGAAATCCACTTACGATTAAAGTTCCATGTCTCCGGAAACGGCATTTTATCCCTGGGGATGACATCCGAAGTCCTTACTTTGACGAACCGGCTCGTCCAGCCTCGATCTTTGGTTGCGTCATTACTGGCAAAGAAGGCTTTCATTGTCCGACGTTGCAGCTTGATAAGCCCTTGAAATAGTTGGGACCGATACAATTGAATCAGGTGGTTGAGGGTGAATTCCAACCCCTCGGCCTTCTCGGAAAAATAGCGCAGCATGATCACGATGCGCCAAAAGGAGGGGTGAATCTGGCCGAGGGTGACTTCGTACGTTTTGCAGAAGTTGATCACCACCGGATCGAGAGGACCCAGTGTGAAGGGGTAAGTGTAAACACTAAAAAAACCCTCCACGTGGGTAGTAATGCTTTCCTCGGGGCTCGGGATCTGAACCAAGACCTCGTCGCCCTAGCCGCAGTCCCTCTTCATTGCATCGAGGTTCTTCTCTGATATCAGACTAATACATCTAGATGCATGCTCGCATCGGCCCGGGACATCGGGGGGATTTTCTATACCGAAATCCTTCTTAGTTACGCAAGGGCCGGGGGTGATTTCTTCAAGAGTCGGCGGCACCACCGGTTTGGCCGGCTGAGAGGTAGAAGAAGTCGACGCTTTATCTTTTTTGGGGACCATTTTGGAAGTTTTAGCCATGATCTTAGGCTAAAGAATGCAGACTGTGTCGGAATGTGGTATTTTTACAAGAACCTGGCATTTTCCGACGCTTAAAGAGGCGGTGGAAACAGACGATTAGAGAAAGAGATGAAGTAGGGAAAGATGTAACGAAAGAGTAAAGTTCTTTAATTCAAAGGAACAGCCTCATATTTATAGAAGGGCAACGACGGTTCAGCGGCGCTAGTGGCCGACCAGTACTAGCGTGCATTCAATGTTTTGGGAAAGTGGACCGACGGGACGTTTCAGTCACTTCGAAGCGCCTGCATCATGGAAATGACGTCATCGTTAAAGACTCCGGGAAAGCGAGGGTCATATCGTTTCTTATCATCTTACTCTAAGAAACGCGGGGACTATCTGTATACGGTCGAGATCGTATATGATCGAGGGGTTGTCCAAAGTCTGAACTCAAGCAAGATTGAGTTTGAGCTCGAGGGACCAGATCCGAGTTCGAAGACAAAGCACAACATCTGCCGGGGTCGAGTATGCTCGACCCCGGATAGTACCATTATGGACTTGTAACAGAATGGGCTAGATTCCTGCCATGTCCCCAAGATCATTGCGCAAATCCCAGAATATGATTGTACGATTACGTACTAGACGGTTAGACAGCTGTATCAGGAATATTCCCTACTGTAAATAGAAGAATACCATATTTAGGATTCCCCTATTATATAAAGGGGACCCCAATCATTTGTAAGGGCCATCTAATCATTGAGCAAAGAATATACTCTCTACTTTTTGCCTACTGTTCATCAGAATTGTCCTTTAGCTCCACTGTTCTTACTTTACTTTTCTTGCTTGATTGTTCATACTGTACTAAACCCACCTCGAGGTCACTAAGCTCGAGGTCACTGCTGCTAAGTTATATTGGTTTGATTCACTTATTTTTTTCACTTCTGCTTCTTATTTCTTGATTATTAATTGATATTGAATCTAATCACGTATCTTTAAAACCACAAATCAAATTTAATTGTTACTCGTATTTTCGAGGTAAACAATCCTTATTCTATTGAGTAGGATTATATTTTTACAGTTGTCATAAAATACTTTAGAACCTACTGTTTCACCAAAGAAATAATATTTTGGATAAAGCTAGAATTTGAGATGAAAAATCGGGTTACTGATAATCAAGAGACCAAAAAAGAATAATAGGCTTTCTGAGAATAATAATAAAGCAGTAAACAAGTTTTTATTTCAGTATGATGTCAATGATCCCCTTTTCCCAATACAACTTCCTCCTTTTATAGTTGATTCTAGGTAAAGGAATGAAACCTAAACTTTAATGAGACATTTATGGACAATAAATGACATTAAATAAGCCGTTACACAATCATTCCTATTAAATACCAATTTTCTAACGTATCAGGTATTTAATACTGAATTTGGACTCCTTTTTGTCTTCAGATCCATGTCTTCAATGCCTTTCGATCCACTGGCTTTAAATGACTTGAATTGGTACGAGACTCGTGTCTAAACTGCTTCTCGTGCCTGTTTCACTTCCTCTTCCCGTACCTGTCATCTCCCGTACCTTTTTCTCAATTGTTACGCTTTGACCATTTGTCCAGTCCACGTGTCACGCCACGTCATCTTCAATATAAATTCAACTTTTTTCCCAATACAGATAATCCCCCCACTTTCTATTTATTTATCAATTAAATAATTGGGAAGTGGATCTTCATAAAAAAGGAATTTTCGCCATAATCAATGCGTATGACAATATTGACGTCTCAATTGTCTTTTCCATTTAATGTTCTGTCCATGTGTCACCTTTTGATTGATTCTGCTATTTTGCACCCTTTTTCAAGGCTTCGTTACTCCCACTATTCACGAAGTGATAATTGCCTTTATTATAGGCTTTCCATCATTACTCTTCTAAGTTTGACGGTTGCCATCATATACATACTTAACCTTTTCTTCCTTTGTCTTCTTCTCCATAAATCTTTAGCAAACGTTTTTCTTCCTTACTTTTGCTCTCCTTCGATTCATCTTGCTCAACAATGGCGTCTCCAAACCCTAACCCTAAAAGAGTTCCAATTTTAGACAAATTCCCCAATGCCCCTGTTAGACATAGAAGAGACAGAGGAGGCAGACTTCGTACAGGGTTAGAATCTACTCGAGGCAGCTCTTCTGGTTCTTCTTCTAGGAGTTCTATTCTGAAAACTCCTTCTTCTAAAGGTAAAAAATTCCTAATTCTTCTCGAGAACCTTTAGTTGATGAAATCTTACCAAATGATTTATCTTTTGTAAGTGATAGACAATCTCTTCAAAAGCAAGTTGCTGGTTTAGAAAAAACTGATACTTATCCTACATTAGTGACCGAACTTACAATCCCTACCATCAGAGGAGATTGTAACTGGAAAAATAGTCTTCGAATGTCAATTCCTTCCATAAATCAAAGAATTTCTTCTTTTAGGATTAGGTACTCTTTTGTTTATACTTACCCTTTTACTTTGGGTTTTAATCCCCCAATTGACCCAATCATCCTCGATTTTTGCCGTTTCTTTAATATTTGTTTGGCCCAAGTTGGTCCTTTAGTATGGAGAGCAGTGGCTTGTTTGAGATATCTTTCTACCAAAGCCACTGTTGATTTCACCTTTTCTCACCTTATCCATTTATACCATCCTAATTTAATACGTCATGGAGTTTTTACCTTAACTGCGAGAAGCAAGAAGGTTTTGGTAAGCACAGAAGATGACAATGATCGTGGATGGTATGCCCGTTACGTTGCTGTGCGTACGGTGGATTTACTTGGTGAAACAAATATTCCCTTCCCTGAGAAGTGGAATTTTGCACG
>NW_017673738.1:121479-122191 GCF_001879085.1 Nicotiana attenuata
CAACTCATATGCTCCGTTTTTCTGCAATGTCACGAACTCTGTAGGGTCCTTCCCATGTTGGACTCAGCTTTCCTGAATTAGCAGCCTTTGTAGATTGGAACACCTTTTTAAGCACGAAGTCCCCAATTTTAAAGAATCTGAGGCGTGCTTTCCTGTTATAGTATCGTTCAATTACTTGCTTTTGTGCCGCCATTCTTATTAGTACAGTTTCTCTTCTTCCTTCTAACAAATCAAGATTCACCCGCATCTCTACATCATTTGATTCCTCCGATGCTTGAACGTACTGTGTGCTTGGTTCTCCTATCTCTACTGGAATCAAAGCCTCCGCACCATAAACCATTGAAAATGGGGTTTCTCCCGTGCTTGTTTTTGTCGTTGTACGATAAGCCCATAATACTCCAGGTAATATTTCAGGCCAATTACCTTTCGAATCTTGCAATCTTTTCTTCAAGTTGTTGACGATAACCTTATTCGTGGACTCAGCTTGTCCATTTCCCACTGGATGATATGGTGTAGATGTTATTCTTTTAATCTGCCAACTTTCAAAAAATTCTGTGATTTGGGCCCCTATGAATTGTGGTCCATTATCACAGACGATTTCCCTTGGTACTCCAAAACGGCATATTATGTTTCTCCAAATGAAGTCTTTAACTTCATTCTCCCGCACCTGTTTAAAAGCTCCTGCTTCTACCCATTTAGTGAAGTAATCTGT